>NC_058370.1:47675000-47847500 GCF_018350175.1 Felis catus | reverse complement strand
TTACAGGGAGAAGAAATCAACAGTAAACTTCATTCAGAGCAGGTCACTCATGTCCTTTATGACTCTACATAGATCTAATGAATGATGCAGTGTCCTAGTAAAGCAATCTACTGTCATTCTGCACCTCCACCACCTCTAACTTGAATTAGAGTTGAATGGAAACACATTTCTTTCACTGAATTCTATGGAACCAGCTGTTTTCACCATGTGACAACCTAACTCTTGGAAGTTGGTCACCATTTAAAATTATAATTTGTTTGAGGGACACAGAGATGAATCACTAACACACCAAAATCACTTATGCCTTTTCAACATAAGAGATAAAAGAAACAACACACACTTGCTGAATCCCTCAGGTGAAGTGCCTGCAGACCCTGGGCATTCTGACTTTACTTTTTGTAGGGAATCATGGGGAGCTGCCGCTGCTCTGTGTGATGTGACATCATCATGTTTCATCCCAAACAGTCTCCAATCCTGCTTCTGGTGTAGTTCAGAAGCGGCTTCTGAATGTTGGAAACTGTAGCAGCCTGGGTTCTTGCCTTCCTCTCTGCCACCCACTTCATTCCCATGTGAAACAGGGAGGTGATGGCAGGTGTAGAAGCCAGGTCTCTGGGCAGCTCAGCCATGTGTTCCATGGCCCTCTTTGTGCCATCTACCTCTCCCTGATGTCACTAGACCTCAAGATGAGGGGAGGCTATTGAAGCATGGACAAACAGACAAAAGCCTTCTCTCCAAACATGACTTTGCCGGCTGTTCCATGGCATTCCATCTGGAATATCTTCAGGTATAAGCAGCTACATCTCTCACTATCAGCTCCTGGCAAGGTATGCCTACTCTTCCACCAGAAAGAGCCAACTAGAAGACTTTTTTTCTCTTCCAATATGGGTGGGGGGAATAGTTTGACCCCTCGAACTTTTTTGGGGGGATTTGATTTGGCAAACAGACCAAAGCTCTGCAGACTTGGGAATAACTTGAAAAGCTTCTGGGTCATCTCTTGTCCCACAAGGTAAAATATTTAGGACTCAAAAGTCTGGAATTAATGCTTTTGGCTGCAAGTGATAGCCAACATATAAGTTGTTCACACAACGAAGTATGCTAATAATTTCATTTAAGAAGTCTCAGGTAGGGTGATTTCAGGCTTAGCTAATGTAGCGATTCATTGAGGCCTCCGAGGTCCCAGGTTCCTTGTTCTCTCTTGTCCCAAGCATGCCTGCTTTTCCTGATCCCCAGCAGCTTTGTACACCAGCATCAGAGGATAAGAGGACAGGATGACTATTGCTTTTTTCCCTGTTTGAGAACAAGCACCTAGCACTCTCCCTCACACCACGTGGTCAGCCTGGGTCTCATGTCTGCCCAGACTCAGGTGTTGGCCAGAGGGATGGACATGTCATCATTGGCTCAGACTTGTCCAGGTTCATGTGCTGGATAAAGGAATCTCCCAGCATCTCCTGAAGCTTATGGCCAATGGATACACAACTGAGTTCCCCTCTGGAAAATTAAGAGGGAGCATCTGTTGAAGAGGCATCAAGGAGTCATAAGCTGTTGTGATTAGAAAGATTCCCTACATCCTACTTCATATAGAGGGAGGGACCCAGAGAATTCTGGATAGACCCCTGCAACTTTCAGCTGAAGAATGATCATAGCTTTAGGTGTAAGACAGGTGGGCTACAGAGATGCTATTTAGTGGATTTGAGGTGCCAGAGCTACTGGACCCATCACAGCAGCACCCATGAGCATGGTGTGGCTGCTGATGGCCACGTTGGACTGAGGCCAGTGTTGCTACACACTCTGATTTGTCATAAGAAGCTAGAAACCCAGATCTTTGTATAAAACCTTACACTTCTTAAATATTGATCAACTCAAATTTTTAAGAACACTGTGTGATTTTAATAAAAAATGTGCAAGAGTTAGACCTAATCTAGGACTGGCATTCCTCATACTGATAAAGAGGCTCACATCTAGAAGTTATGAGGCTTTGCCATTACTGATTGTCACTGACCATGGGTGACACCCCTGGATTGAGAGACACCAAATATTACAGCAGAAGCCCAAGAGCTCTGTTACATTCTCCCAGGACTGAGGATCAGGCCACTTTCTAACTTTTATCTTCTAGAAAGGACTGGAAAAGGGATATGACATAAACCAGGATGCTTTTAGGAAATAAGACGGAATGCATCCTGCCAACAGGAATATTTCCCTTGCTGTGTTGGAGAAAGGTAGGGTGTGGACCACGTGATTCATAGTTTCAGATGGAAACTAGACACAATCCAGAATGTTTATGGGAAAAGCAATGGGGTGATGAAACTTAGCCACCATTGAATAAAATTAGACAAATGAGCACAAGCATGGGCAGCTAATTCCACCTTATGGGCAGCTGCAGTTGCAGAAACCTCCAGAAACTGGGACACAGGGCCTCTGTGTATCGTGGACCATCTCTACTTTGACTCTTGTCAGTTCTAACAAGATTCGGTGCTGGTACTGGGGGGTCAGTCATGCCTTCTTGTCCAGGACAGTCCAGTCATGGTTGGATGCCTGACTCATATGGACTTTTCTTTGTCATTGTGCCCTGGGTACCCACCCACACCCACACTCTCACCATGTCACATATCTCGCTGTCAACACCTACCTGTTAGCTGGAGACACTCTGGCCACTGGGGCTGTGGGACAGCTGTATCCCTACCCTGTCCTGACTGCCAAGCTTTCCTCTCCTTACACCCCTCTTCCCAAGAAGATGCTAAGGGAAACACAGCAGTTCATAAAAAGGTCAGCTATTTATTATTTTTTTAAAAAGCATATTAAAAAAAGCAACCTGGTTTATTTTCAAAACAACTTAATGGAACTAAATTACTCCACCATTTTTTACGATATGAAAACAGGAGTCTTCTTCATTTGCCCAGTAAATGCTGTGACAGAGGCAATGAATGCGGGCTGATCTCCTCCAGGGTCTGCCCTCTCCTGCCCTCACCTCCTCCTACTATGTGGAAAAGGGTCAGAGTGACACAGTAGCCTTTTGTAGATGGAAAAATAAGGGCACAGAAGAGCTGAGTCACTCCCCCGAAGTCACAGAGCTTGGACCAGGCAACAGAGGAGAATTCACAGTGTATCTCTATCTAGACCCCAGGGACTCTGACTTCTCATGCTACAGGAAGTCAGGAGAGGGGGGTGTCTAGTTTACATTTCCATGGAATAGTCTGGGCCAATCAGGAAGATCAGATTCTAGGGAGCCCTCAGGGCACTCAGGGAACCCTGTACACTCTGGCTGCAGTTCTTGACTTGTGGATCCGAATGCTTCACAGCCAGCAGGCGAGCTCCCAGCTCATTTCCAGGGGAGCCTGGTTCTGCTCCAAAAGTCAGGAGTCCACGCATGAGCCTTCTGATGGCGCTGTTTGAGCGGCAGTTACAATTGAATGGCCCTGCTGCCTCCTCTGTCTCCACCTGGCCAGCAGGGCCTGGGCCTTTGAAGCATCAGTGTCCTTGCAGAGAAGCAGCCTCCAAGCACCCATATGGGGTCAGCAGGTCCTAGGTGCCAACAGCAACTTGTAACCCCATTGGCAAGGGTGATTGATTGGCATAACAGTGCACCACTGAGGGAAAATACAGTGTGGTAACTTCTGGACAATTCAATCCCACGGCAGGCAGGAAAAATTTGCTGGGCACATGTTGAGATCTCAGGTCATGGTGCTGTCTTTGAATACACACACAGTGCCCCATGCACTACACACATCTGCCTAGGGTCCTGGGTTAAAGACACCTATGGCCATGGTCTGTCTGCACTGGCTGGCTCCTCTCCCATTCATCCTCCCAGGCCCCCACAGCAGGCAGTCGGACCTCCTTTGGTCCCGTTCAGGGCTATTGGGCATTGTGCTACCCCTGGGGTATTCGTGGTGGCTGTTTCAGAACCAACTAGAGCAGAAATAACCGTAATCATAAAATTGTCACGTAGTGAATGTGAGACTCTATTCACAGGGCTAATGATGGCAATTGTTGGTGAAGAACTGACTTCCAAAACCTTTACTATGTCATCTCATTTAATCCACATGCTTCCGGCTGTGTGACATCATTTACATATTAGGAAACTGAGGTCCAGAGAGGAAAGATATTTGCAAAAGTCACATGACTAGGAAGTATCATATTTGCCAGCAATCACAACTACAGAAAGTGGGAATTATCATTCCTGTTTGTAGTTGAGGTGAGTTTGAGGATGCCAACTGAGGCCAGGCAGCAGTCCTGACCTAGGAAGATGGGGTCTGTCTTTTCTGTGTGCTCCTGGAGCAGGACACTCTTCTCCTCTGCAGCCCAGGCTCCCAGTTGCAAATGGTTTAGCACCCACTCAGCATGTCCTGGACCTACCTGGTATCTGGCCTGTTCTCGATGGATGCTTGAGACGTCTGCTTCTCTACATCTAGTCTATACTTCTCAGGAACCCCCAAGACTGCCCACTCAGCTTCCTGAAAGCAGTAAAATTCTATCTATTCAACCTGTGAGACCTCCTTGCAAACAACTGCAGTGTTACTGTTCTCATTTACTGAGAATCAAAACTTGGCGCGTGAGGCCAAAGAGGTCATTTGTATTTCTATGAAATTATATTGTCTAAATCGGGCTAACTTGTTATGACAGCTTATTGGAACCGCTGAGAATATTGTAAATGCCAAAGAGATCCTGCAAATTGCCCAGCTTAGCCATGGAAGCATGATTTACAACCTTGTATTTCAAGCACAGAGCTGTTGCTGGAGATGAAAAGAAAAAAGATCCTGCCGAAAAGCACTATTCCTCTTTGTGATTTATCTCTTTCCAAATCCTGACAAGCGGCCTTTTCTTATCAAAGCCAGTTGTCAGGAGGTGAACACCAGTTAACCTTAAAAACAACATTCAGCCCGGTCAAGTTTTCTATAAATATTGTGCATGATAAATCACGTTAGGAGACTATTTACAAAATGTGGAAAAGTCAATAATGCTCTAAGGAAGAATGTTTAACCAGCCAAGGAGCCAAACAAGACTTGAAGGCAGGGAATTCTTTGAAAAAGAAAATCTCCAAGTCTCCACCAAATGTAATGGGGCCTTTTTGTCCCTTTCATTTTTTCTTCAGTGGGGACTGGCCAGAGGTGTGGAGCCTGCCTCTTCTCTGTTTCCTTGCATTCACAGTAACAGTGACTCTTGTCTCCTGAAGATCTGCTCTGCCCCAGCCTCCACAGGAAGTGCTAACAGCTATTGTCTCCTTGAATTTAATGCTCACAACATGATGGTATCTTGATTCTTATTTCCCCCTTTTTCAGATGAGGAAATCAACATCTCTGGACGTGAAGAGGTTGGGTTCAATCCCAAAGCCAGCAAATGGCCAGATTGAGGCTCCAGCTCTTGTAAAAGGAGAGTCTGGGCTGTCTCAGCTCCTCAGTCTCCTGGTGTGATGGTAGCTCACCTCCTGCCAGGCACTGTTCTGAGTGCTTTTGAGGTATGAGCTCATTTAATAATCCTCACAAAGACCTAGGAAAATGACACTGCATTGTCTCCCATTGCATTTGAGAAAACGGTCACAGATTGTTTTACTACACAATGAATAACAGAGTGGTTCAGCAGCTTGCCTAAGGTCACACAGTTACTAAGTGACCCAGTGGGATTTGAACCAAGGATGGATGTGTTCTATCCCTTCAATGCAAAAAATCCACAAGCTGCCCCTTGGGATGCCTGAGCATACTTACACCCTGGGTGGGTGAGTGCAGTGGCTCACTCTTCTGTCTAATGCCGTAACTTTCAGAAATGATCATGTCACGATCACTATTAGTGAGTTTTCTTTATCTGTTTTTTCATTTTAAAATCATGTACTTTAGGGGCACCTGGGTGTCTCAGTTGGTTAAGCAACCAACTTCAGCTCAAGTGATGATCTCGTGGTTTGTGAGTTCAAGCCTCGCATTGGGCTCTGTGCTAACAGCTTGGAGCCTGGAGTCTGTTTCGGATTCTGTGACTCCCTCTCTCTGTCCCTCCCCCACTCATGCTCTGTCCCTCTTTCTTCAAAAATAAGCAAACATTAAAAAAAAATTTAAACCATTTATTTTAAAAGGTGAAGCTTCAGTTGAAAAGAAAAAAAAAATACTCAGATTCAATTAACTATCTCTGTTCCTCTGGTTTAAGCTTTCAATCACAAATAACCCAAGTGGCCAAAGACAGTGATGGAATACAAGTGGCTTGAGCTCTGTGTCTTTCTCTCTACAGACTCTGTGCTGTTACTGTTTGTTGGGAATCTGCTAGAGGAGCTGGAGACTGAGCCGGCTGAACAATTCCCCGCCACTGTGAACTTGCTCCACAGGTCTGTGGAAGGTGTGGTCCATGTGGGGTGGAGTCCTGCTTTGCCACTGGGAATTTCCCAAATAAGCTTCCACAGAAAATACAATGTTTATTAAAGGATATGTAATTACAAGGTGCTGCACTGAAGCTTGCATATATATTATTAAACAGGGGTTTCTGGGAGGCTCAGTCGGTTAAGTGCCTGACTTTTGGTTTTGGCTCAGGTCATGATCTCGCGGTTTGTGAGTTCAAGCCCTGTGTGGGGCTCCATGATGACAGCATGGAGCCTGCTTGGAATTGTCTCTCTCCCTCTCTATCTCTGCCCCTCTCCAACTCATACTCTACTGCCCCTCTCTCTTTTTCAAAGTAACTAAATAAGCTTTAAAAAAATAAAATAACAGTAACCACCACAATTGTTTAGAATGTAGAGCAACAGAGGTGTGTGTGTGTGTGTGTGTGTGTGTGTGTGCGTGTGGAGCAGAATTTTATCACTGATCTTGTTTAGAATTGGTGGGAATTGGCAAAAGTAAAAAGACAATAAAAACAAGACCATCATTGAATCAGTTTTAGTACTTTACTATTTGAAATTCCCTGCAAACCCTGTGAAGTGCACCGCTCCCTGGCAGCCACCTCAGGCCCCCCACTTACCTGGGTCACCTCTAGAAGGTGACCTTCACTCAGCAAGAGAATTGCTGCTGAGAGCCTGTGGCTGGCCAGCCTGTCCCTCTCTACCAAGGACTGTCCTCTTGTCCTCTGTCTTACCTGTCTGGTGCAAAATCAAATAGTACCAAAACCCATGTCCCTTCCTCCTCCCTGTGCAGAAAACAGAGCCTGGCACATAGTAGGTGCTGACATACATTTCCTGAGTGAAGATACAAAAGGGGGACAATGAACTGACATACATATTGGGGATACCTGCTGTGTATGTCAGGAAAAATGCAGTGTACCTTTTGGACATGTCTTCATTCAATTTTTAGTTTAGAGAATAAAGAAAAAGAGACATCAGATGCCTGAATGACCCACAAACCGATCACTGTGCTCCAGAATAATTGAGATTAAACTACCCCATATTAGAGACTGGAATGGATCCATTCCGAACATTGTATGAAGTACATTTTAGGACAATTTAAAAAGAAAGCGCAGAGTACTCATTAAGAGTCCAGAATAAAAGTAGACAGTTTGGGGTCATGGCTCAGTGCTTACACCATGCTATTAGGTTTACGTTTATTCTAGAACATGTAAAGTGGCTTGTATTCAAAGATCTTCCAAGGAAAGCTCTCTGGTCTTCCAACTGCTGATTCCTGTTTTTTAATTATCAATCTTCAGAGAGATTTGATAAAATCTACATTTTAAATAAAATGTAATAAATTGTCATCCATGGAGGAATTCAGTATGTGATGTTCAGAATTTCCTCCAAGTTGGTATCCAAACAATCCTCAATCCTTTGTGAACTTAGCCAAGTTCTATCTGGTAAAAGTAAGCTCTCCTTCTTCTGCTTAGCTCACAGGCAAAAGCACTGTGCTCCCAACCCCACCATGCTGACGCTCCTGCCACATCCTTATGGAGTATACAGCAGGGAGAGGACAGTAGTACACCTGGAGCTAGAAACCTCAGGCCATGGGGTGCCATGAGAGTTAACTCAGCCAAGCTCAGTAGGCAGAGACTGAAGGATCAAGGATCAGAGGGAAATTCAGAAGATGTGGGGTACAGGGGGAGAGGAGATAACAGAGAAACTGTTCTGCATTCAACATTCGGTGGGTCAGTATGAGGCCAAATGCACTCTTGTGGTTTAGACAGATGGTTTGGTTCCTTGTGCCACATAGTGAGGGCTCAGCAGTGGACTCCGTCCCTGCTCTCTTGCTAGTCTGCTTTCTTCCCAGCTCCAGAGGAGGGAATGATACATAACTACATGAGTTCACTGTTGTTGACACTAGAGTAAGAAAGATATCCAAAGGCCCTGTTCCCATGTCATTTGCAGATGAGGGGGATCAAGAGTGAGGCTTAGATAACCAGGTTACTGGAGATAATAAAGTAGAATCCACAAGCCTAAGAGAAGGCAGCTTTCTGCACTGAACATGGTCTTTCTCACAGTTGGTGCTTTACAATTCTCCCTGGGTTAATGAATAGATAAACTGAGCACATGGCCTTGCTTCACTTTCTTCTTTATGATGTCAACACTTGGCTAAGTGAAGAGTAGTTGATTTGAAAGTTCCCACGTGAAAGATGAAGAACTGCCAGCAAAGGAATACCCTGACAAAGATCTGGGGGTCTGACTGGTTAATAAGTTCTAAGTCACTGATTCAACCCACGTCCTTAAGCACCAACCAAGCAATGTGTTGGATGAGTCCTGCAGGATCACAACAGTTTGCTGAGGAATCTAGCTCTGTGCTCTACAGACAGTAAGTAGTCTGGCTACTTCCCAATCTTCCCAAGGGGGTGAATGCAGAGTCCTGAGGAGGCAGGGAGACTCTAAGCCCCAAGAGGCAGCCTCCCTCCAATTGTTCTCTGGCCCAGGTCCCATTTTTCTGCCTCCAGTAGACACAGCCTTCTAGGACCCCCAACCCTTGGTAGTATAAGCAGAGAGCCATGAAGTCCTACTGGGTACCTCCCATGTCCTCTATTCCTACTCCATCCATTGCCAAGAACAGAGTGTTCTGGATCTTTATCACTAAATCTGCTATCCCTAATCCAGGGGAACCAGCCCAGGTCAAGTGACTGTCATATGTGCCTGGAGATCGGCAGTTGCCTGCTGAGTGATTCCCCCACATTGCTGGGGTCCATCAACCTGTTCCCCAATCTTCTACATGCAGGTCTTAACAAGTTGGCCCCTGGGTGTTTCCCCATGGATTTCAGAACAAAACTCCAAATTTTCATTGTTTGGACTCACAGAGCTTCTCCTTGACTGGGTCCTCCTTTCCATTTTTCAGGCTTTGGTCTTACAGCCCTTCTTTCACTCCCTTGTAAAGGGTACAACCCTCATATCACAGGGCCTTTGTTCATGCTGTTACCCCAGATGGAAATCATTCCCCTTCTTCGCTATTCTTCCTTTTGATTCCAGCTTCACTGCCATTCTCCATCAGAGGAGACTGTCACACTTCCCACTTCCCAACCAAGTCAGTACCTTGGCTGACACCCTCATCTTCTCCCTGTGTACGTGTCATAGCTACTACTGTTCAACATGTTCATAGCTATCTAATATAACAGACTTCAAGGGTCATGAAGGTAGGAGTTCCCTCCTTTAATCCCTGTGCCCAGTCCAGTGCATGCTGGAGGCTTAAATAACATTGGCTAGGTGGCTGGATAGGTGAGTGGGTGTATAGATGGATGGATGGATGGATGGATGGATGGATATATGAGTGGGTGGTTAGATGGATGGGTGAATGGATGGATGGGTGGATGGATAGGTGAGTGGGTAGATAGATGGCACCAAAGAACACAGGAGTATCCTATGTGTTCTGGGAGAGAATCTCTGGACTATCTCAAATATCTTATTAAAATAAGAACATAAGGAACACCTCTGATGAGTCTCCAAGAGTCTGAGATGGGCGTCGCATGCCTTGGGGAGGCGAAAGCCAGCAAGTTCATTATCTTCACAACACCCTAAACTCAGATCTCTGTGGAGGGCTGATGTAGCAGACACTGGTGCCATGCCCATAGCCCCTTGGCAGCTCCCTGCAATTCTCTTCAGTGTTACCTCTGGTCAGCCAGGTTCTTCCTGTCAGCCCAGAGTGCCAAGAACTTGTTGCCTCCAGTGAGGAAAGGGGCTGGAGGAGCTGCCACAGCCCCCTCTCCTTGGCTCAGAAAACTGATGCAGGTGTTCCAGAGACCACGGTGCAGGAGCCCCAGTGTCACCTATGCACTCAGGCACCCTGTGTTGGTACCCCCATTCCCTGCCTGACTTGCCCTCTCAAATGAATGACTTGTCTCCAGTCCTTGAGTCAGGGTCTACTTCTAGGGGAAGTGCCCCAACCAAAGACAGCGCCAGTGAGTAACACATCTGCAGGAAGAACTGCAGGAGGAACACCCTTTGTTTTCTTCAAGGGCCTTTGATGAGCTGCTGAACGGAAGGGGCCTGCCGTGACCAGGATTCTCAGAACTCTGGCCCTTCCTGGTAACTCTGAGCTGGGAGACAGGAGTGCCAGTCCAGGGCCATGAGGCCAGAAGCATTTTCTTTTTTTCTTTTTGATGCCTTTTTGTGACACTGCCACCTCACAACACAATATATGCACCACAAAACCCTGAAAACTGCCAAATTTCACCCTATTTATTTTAATGTTCTTTAGGAGCTTGGCATTGTGTTAGACACTCTGTGATTCCCACGGCCCGGTTCCTATTTAAAAACTGCCCATCTATTTAAAGTTCATGATGGGGGGGATAAAAGAAAAAAGACTTCCAAAGCCAAAGGGAACATGAGATAGGCAGAAGAAAAATCCAGTTTGCTTCTAAAAAAGGCTGAAAATTATAACCATCCGTGGCCTCATGTCTCAAGTCTGAGAATTTTTTTTTCTCTTCTGGCTGTTTGCAAATCAAAGTGGAATTTTATTATGGGTTACTAAGTGAGCTTTTTCAAGTTCTTAGTCCCCAAAAGTCTCCACTCACTCTGTAGCATGCCATTTAAGTTCCTCCTGCAGATGGGGAAGACAAGGGAGCGCAAATAAAACAGAAGGGTGTCTCCCAGCTGCAACGGTCTGCCCCCACGCCTCTGCATTTCCCCAGCGATTAGCCAGGGACCCAACACAGCCGCCTGACCTCTTTAACGAACAACAAAACCGTGATGAAGGCAACAGGAGTCAGAAAACTATTCACTGCAGGAAGCCCCAGTATCCGGTGAGAAATAAGAAGTACAACAGCACAGGATGCGCCTTGGGTCAGGGGGATGTGAAAAGCCCTCGGTCTTTGTGTTCTTCCCTGTGCCAGAACGTCTGCGTCGGAGCCCTCAGTTCTCCTCTCAGCTCAGCTGCTGTCACTGCACGGCTGCCAGCCTCCCGCTGAAGGGGACACGGGGCCATAATGGCCACCTCTGCCCGCCTGCTGCTGCCGCTGCTGCTCCTGGGCCAGCCCTGGGCGGGGGCTGGAGCTCCCGGGGAAGCTGTGGTGTGCGCGGGGAATGCCTGCTACACAGCCCACTGGGGCAAGCTGAGTGCGGCCGAGGCCCAGAGTCACTGCAGCAAGAATGGGGGCAACCTGGCCACCGTGAAGAGTGAAGAGGAGGCTTGGCACATCCAGCGAGCCCTGGCCCAGCTCTTGGAGTTGGAGGAGGCCCTAGAAGCTCGGATGGGCAAGTTCTGGATCGGGCTCCAGCGCGAAAAGGGAAAGTGCTTAGACTCCAGCTTGCCGCTGAAAGGCTTCAGCTGGGTGGGCGGCGGGGAAGACACACTTTACACCAACTGGAACAGGGAGGTCAGGAGCTCCTGCATCTCTAGGCGCTGTGTATCCCTGCTGCTCTATCTGTCTCTGCCGTCTCATGCCAGCCACCTCCCCAAATGGTCTGAGGGCCCCTGTGGGAGCCCAAACTCTCCTGGAAGCAACATCGAGGGCTTTGTGTGCAAGTTCAGTTTCAAAGGCATGTGCCAGCCTCTGGCTCTGGGGGGCCCAGGCCGGGTGGAATACAGGACCCCGTTCCAGGCCACCAGCTCCTCCCTGGACACTGTGCCCTTTGCCTCTGTGGCTAACGTGGCCTGTGGGGATGGGGACGAGGGTCGGGAGCATTACTTCCTGTGTAAGGAGAAGGCCTCAGATGTGTTCGACTGGGGCAGCTCAGGCCCCCTCTGTGTTAGCCCCAAGTACGGCTGCAGCTTCAACAACGGGGGCTGCCAGCAAGACTGTTTCGAGGGTGGTGATGGCTCCTTCCGCTGTGGCTGTCGGCCGGGATTCCGGCTGCTGGATGACCTGGTGACCTGTGCCTCCCGGAACCCTTGCAGCTCCAGTCCCTGCAAAGGGGCAGCCACCTGTGTCCTGGGACCTCACAGGAAGAACTACACGTGCCTCTGCCCCCAAGGCTACCAGCTGGACTCAAGTCAGCAGGACTGTGTGGATGTGGACGAGTGCCAGGACTCCCCCTGCCCACAAGAGTGTGTCAACACCCCTGGGGGCTTCCACTGTGAGTGCTGGGTGGGCTACGAGCCCCGTGGCCCTGGGGAGGAGGCCTGTCAGGATGTGGACGAGTGTGCCCCTGGCCACTCACCCTGCGCCCAGGGCTGCACTAACACAGATGGCTCGTTCTACTGCTCCTGCAAGAAGGGCTATGTCCTGGCTAAGGAGGATGGCACCCAGTGCCTGGATGTGGATGAGTGTGAGGGCCCGGAGCATGGCCTTTGTGAGGGCTTGTGCCTCAATACGCAGGGGTCCTTCCGCTGCAGCTGCCTGCCGGGCTGGGAGCTGGGCCCAGATGGGGTCTCGTGTACCACAGGGTCCACGTCTCTGGCACCACAGACTGGGCCTCCCCAGGGAGAGGATATGGGAGATAGAGAGGGGAATCTTGTGTATTCTTCCACAATATCCAGGCCCACCAGGGACTCCGAGGGCACCTCCAAGGAGGCATCTACCATGAAGACTCCCTCCCTCCCATCTGAGGCCCCCACCACCCTGACTGTGCCTGACATGCTGGCTCACAGTGGGCCCCCTGGCGAATGGATGGAGCCCAGCACCCATCACCCCAAGGCTACCACAGATGGTGGGGAGAATATGGATGAGGATTCCATGTCCAAACAAAGTGACAATGGCACCGATGGGCAAAAACTGCTTTTGTTCTATATCCTGGGCACAGTGGTAGCCATCTTACTCTTACTGGCTCTGGCTCTTGGACTTCTGGTCTATCGCAAGCGGAAAGCAAAGAGGGAGGAGGAGAAGGAGAAAAAGCCCCAGAACACTGCTGACAGCTACTCCTGGGCTCCAGAGCGGGCTGAGAACAGGGCCTTGGAGAATCAGTACAGGTAAAGGAGGCCTCAGATCACCTACAGGGGGCAGGAGGGTGGGCAGGTGCAGGGAGGTGGGAGGGCAAGGACCACCATACAAAGCAGACGGAGCACAAGGGGCAGGCGCTGTCTAAACCCTTTGGCCCAGAGGCACTCACTGAGGCTCTTTCCTTGCCTGGTGCGTGGACCATGCGGGTTTCTCCCAGGGTCTAGATGTGCAAGGCAGGTCAAAGCGGCTTCCAATACTGTCATCATTGTTTCTCATAGTCCAACGCCAGGGACGGACTGCTGAAAGGTGAGGCAGCCCCAGGGACACTGCCAGTCGGCCATCACCATCCTCAGAGCTTTCCACACCCCATCGGAAGGGGCGACCCACATCCTTCCCAAAGACTGGACTGGAATCTTAGCAAACAGTTGTAAACATTCTTAAAAGCCTAGCACCTTGGAATATACAGGTATTTTCTACTTGTGCGTGGTAATCCTGAAGTAGAAGCAATGGGTTGGGATGTGATTTCGGGAATTTTGTGGATGTTAACAATTCTTACTCACTTTCCCTTTGCAAATTCAAATGTGACCAATTTCACATTTCCCACTGATTCTGGATGAGGGAGTTACAAATCAGGTGCTAATGGGGCTCCTTCTAAACTGCTTCCCTGCTCGCTTGAACATCTGAGGAGAAAAGGCTGTCTGCTAATGCTAATTAGTGTTGAAATGATTTGTTCCTCTTGGTATAACAGAGACTAAATCATTGTTTAATGATGTAAAAAGTTTTTCTTTTCTTTTTTTGTCAAAAGGAACATATTGAGGACTGGAAACATTTCTTTACATTTGCATTCATGTATTTTCCCATCACAAGCCCTGATAAGCTTGACCTTGTTGAAATCCTCCAGAATGACCATAGTACCCTGGACTGCTCAAGTAGCAAGGATGCTGGAAGTTTACAAATTGCATTTCCTAGTTCTTAACATTGCTAATAGTTTTGGGTTTCTTTGCAAGTGAAGTCTGGAAAGGGTGGGAGAAGGATGAAGTGAGTTGAAAGTGTTTTTGAAAGCCAGTAATCCAAAGCGCTGGAGAGAAAGGCCTGAGGTTTGTTTCACAAATACTTGAATCAATCCATCTAAATACACTTGTGTTAACACACACTATTGATGAGGTGAACACGCACAAGGAGAAAAGTCAGAGTCGTCTCTCCTATGCCACCTGCCTTCCCTGCATTGGGCTCTGGATTTAAATGCTCTGATTGTAGATGGATGAAGCCCCTAGAAGTCTCTCATTCTGACTGTTAACACTGTATGAGGGAGATGAGATGCTGAGCTTTGAAAGCTGGCATCATAAAGCATTTTAACACAGCTCACAGTTGGTATTGCTTCCTGAGGGCATGATTCCTGATTTGTGGCTATAGCTTGCAACCAGGTCAGGGACCAGACAGGAGGGACACTGGCCTTGTGCTGCTTAAAGAACATTTGTCATATTTTTCTCTTGTTCTTAAAAAAGGGGGGAGAAGAGAAGGAGAGAGAAAAAGAATAATTCAAATCTTTTGCAACCATAAAAACTGCTTGAAGCAATTTTAATTTATATCCTCCTTTTTAAATGCTTGCTTGTGAAGATTTCCCCTCCTGAGGTAGTGGTGGAGAGCACTACCTTCTCATGTGGTTCTGCCTGAGTCACTGGAAAGTAGCCGTGGGATTCAGATCTTTTTTTTTTTTTTTTTTTTTTTTTTTTACTTTATGATGATCAGAGCTTTTTTTTTTTTACTTTATATTAGAGGAGTTTTAATTTTTTTTAATATAATTTATTGTCAAATTGGTTTCCATACAACACCCAGCGCTCATCCCAACAAGCGCTCTCCTCTCTGCCCACAACCGCTTGAGTAGCACCAGGAGGACTCAGGTCACCTGCAGGCTTGTTGCTGTCACCACGCAGAACAGATTAGGAATGTGTTTCCTTCTGGGGATTCCCAAGTCTGCCTCTCAAAACCAGGGTGCCCTATTGTTTCTGGCTTTGCCTTAGAAACACATCTGTTCCAGAGGCGGACACCTGGGGCAGGAATAGCTGACAGGTGAATGGCCGGCCCTCAGAGTTAAGTAAATATCCTTTTGCCAATATTGAAATGTAAATTCTATAGTTCAGGTTTTTTTTTTTTTTTTTTTTTAGGAAAAAGAGTAACTGAAGGAGTGAGTATACAGGAAGATGAAGGTTTTGGAGGACTTAGCAAGGTGTTTGGAACTTTGCTTTTTAAAGACATCTAATATTATTTAGATTTCAGTTGAAATACTGGTGTGTAACACTCAGGAGACAAAGGCTTATATCCACTGGCCCCAGGACCCTTGGCTGTCTGTTGTGTGGGAACCAACCACACCACTATTCAGAGCTGGCCAGAGGCATTGCTGACAATATGTGCACTTACTTGAACTAACTGCAAATTCAACAGCTTTGCCTCCAGGCTTTTACAGTTCTACCCTTATCACTAGGGGAAAGAAGACATTCCTATTTAGGCTTCCCCTAAGTCCCTCTGAGGGCCTGTGGGACCTTGTACTGGCTGAGGTCCCCAAACATGCTCTCTCATTTTTACGGAGTCTGACTTCTTCTACTGCCCAGTCCCATTTTTGACTTTTCTGTTCAAATCTCTCTGTGCGTGGGAATGTGAAGCCCTATCCCTGATGGCAGGCAGACCGCAGATACCCACTGTGAAACACACAAGGGGAGAAATGGACCGATAAATAATTCCCCCAATCCCCTCTAGCAGAATCAGTCCATTCATGAGCAGATGAGCCCTACCTTCTCTCCCGGAAGCTCCAACCAGTGGCCAAGATCCCTGAATTGGATGACCTTATCTGATGAAAACCACTGGCCTCAAACAAATACTGTTCTCCCCTTTGATACTGCTGCCATTTTGTATGAGGGATGTGAACTACCATTTGGGGAGATGGGGAACCAGCAGTGGATGAACCACTGGCCACATGGCCATTGACAAACTAGTTGTTGGCAAACTGTCCATTTATATATACAGAAGCTCCCCGGGTGGCTCGGCCATGACACAGCCTGGGAAATGGAGGGGTTGGAGCATGGGAGAGGTAGACTCTGCTGTGCACAGACTCCTCCAACTGTGTGCTTGGGCTGGGCTGGGGCAGACTGAGGGCTGTTCTGTCCCTGACCTGCAGAGCAGCAGAACGGCCAGGGTGATGGGGAAAGGGTGACAGGTCCATTTGGCAACAGGCTTAAAGACAATGGATACTTTTGCCCAAATAGAATTTCCCATAGTTCAATAATTCTAGGATCTTTTGGACAATTTATATTAGGAAGAAACTCACCCTCTCCCCTCTCTCCATCTCCCAAGGCAGATAATTGAAAGGGAGAATGACTCCTAAAACATGCAGCCCACTATGTTCATTCCCGAACTTCAGAGATAATCACTGCTCTTTTTTCTTGTTCATTTGAACATGTGATGCAGGACAAGCCTCACTCCAGAATCCGAGGAGTGTAAAAAGCAAAGGTGGGGCAATTATCTGAAAATGCCTTTGAAAGAGTTGGACCCAGTGAGGTCTTTTGTAGGATGCACCCACCCCTGCTCAACATCGTGACCTTGAGGCAAAAGATGGCCTTGCAGATGTCCCTTTGGTTCACCCACATGCTTGATCATCATAATTGTGGCATCTGGCACCACACATCCACATCGTGTTTTCCCTTCAGCATCAAGTGGGTGACTTAAGTGGGTTCTGCCTTAAGAACGGGAGGGATGCAGACTAACATCCTGTCCGTGATTAGACAAAAAGGTGGAATAAAAAGTTAAACATGTATGTGAGCGTTGTATGTGCACAGTACAGGAAGAATTAGGTTGGAAATGAATCTCTGTCCCTGAAACACACACATGTGTGTTACCATTCTTATGTTTCAGTCAGGAGCCCCTGTTTGAACTCATTCTGGTGGCACCTGCACTTTTATCACTGAACGTTACCTTTGGAAAATATAGATGTGATCATTAGCTGATTTTATTCCAACCCTCTTTCCCATAAATGTTTCTGTGAAAACTGAGAACAGAGGAGTTTTGATTCCCAAAAATGTACTACATTCAAAGTAATGCATTTTTAAAAGCAAATATAGGACAGACTTTTCCTATTATTTTTCTCCTTAGCTTCTCCATTGTCTAAATCAGGAAAACAGGAAAGCATGGCTTTCTAGCAGCTGCAAAATGGTGTAATGTCCCCTCCATGTTTCCATCACGTTAAACAATAGATTAGCATGGGAATCTGAGATATGATCCTTGAAAACATCTGTCTCTGTCTGGCTGCAAAACCTACTGCTTATAGCCATGTGGTTTGTGGCATTTGTCAACCAAAACAAACAAACAAAAAAGCCGATAATCAGAATTCTCCACATATTCTGTAATCAAATACCATATTCTTTTCCAGATTCCCAAAACTAATACACGCTGAAGTGCTTTTTTAAAAAGTGAATTGTGTTTTGACCTGTTCTTGGGGATCATGCGCATCTCCTCTAGGAAAAAACTCTAGAATATCTTTCTCACATTGTTCCTCTTTATCTGCAAGGGGGCAAGCATTTCCTTTCCACAAATCTTACCCACCATTCTTCTGGACTGGGTTCTTGGTGCACATTTGACTGAAGCTTGAATTAGGTTGTTTGCAAGGCCTTGTTCTATGACACTCAATGGGACTGTAAATGTCAGTCATCCCTTCACAAATGCTAGATAAGAATTTAGTATTTTTAAATCTGTGTATTTGAAATTTGTTCCACTAATTCTGCCATCGTGGGATTTCTGTGCAGGGTGCCTTTCTGTCCTGGGCCCGACTGTTTCCCAGGCAGGGGGAGGGCAGGCTTGGCTGATGCACAGGGCCTCGGAACTCTGAGAAACCAAGGGCCATATTGAGTCCACCTCGACAAGCAGCAAGCCTGCCGTCCTTTGTGTTTTATGTCACATGCCTAACCTAATAAACTCTGGACTGCAGTTGTTGTCACCTTGTTTTAATCTATTTCATAACAACTCAAGATACACTGAAGGACTTACATTCATGGCCATTAAGCATATCCGTTTCCCTTCTCAAAGAGCTGCTAAAAAAATGTACTTTGGCTACTCCACGTCTGCATCTCTACCTACTGGTTGTGATACTGACCCCAAAGCAGCTAGGTTGGGGCAAGGCCCTATCCACAGGAACAGGGACATTCAGAGGGATGGGGCCACAGTGTGTCCTGGGTCCTAGCTGCTGAACCCAGCCAGGCCGGACTCCATGCTTCCAGATATTTTCTTCTGACCTGGAGTCTACTGCCCCATGCCTCTCTGCCTGTTTAATTCCCCACATCATTTTAACTGCACAGGGGACCTGGTGCAGGATTAAACATGTACAACTGGTGTGATGTGAGCACACCATTCCCTAATTAGCATAGGAGCATTTGTCACCACTTTGTCAGCAAAGCCTTTCCAGTTTGTTTAACTCATTGGACAGGCAAACCTGATCCCCTCCAGCTTGGCTGCACGAATCTCACTGTGGCTGGATGCCAGGGCAGCAGGTGTTCAGATCTGAGTCTGCCTGCCTCTTGGATGGTGCTGGGTAAGAACAGGGCTTGGATAGGATCCTGCTGTCCTGCAGACGGACAGGACACATGTGATGACCATTCGTTTCTTAAAGAAAGCTGATCCTGCTAGCAGTCCAGTGAGTGACAAAATACATTTGGAAATTATATCTTAACATAAACAACCATCGCTGCTCCCCAACACACACACACACACACACACACACCACAATTTCAACATTCTTCTCTTTCATACAGAAAAATCCGAGGCCGGTGTTTCCTAATTTAGGAAAAGCCCATGAACAAAAATGTCAAATTCAACGTCTCTTGGTGACTTTTGCTATCTGCTAACTAAAATAACAAATATTAGATAAATATTTCAAATATGAATCATTTACAAGGAAATTCAATTTATACAGAGTTATATTTATTGCACAACAAAGTCCATTTGTAACAGATGACATGTAGATTAAAATACAAGACTCACATATGTATCATGCACATGCCAGGGAGTTTAACATGGATGGATGAACATATCAAGTTCTCAACCTACTTTTAAATTTATTCAGTAAGAGGGGACAGAGCACAGGAAATAAACCCACATACTCTAAGTCTCCATTAGCCCTTCACAGCTTCCTTATACCCCCAGGCCATCCTTTGTGGAGGAAATGATGGACAGGTAAGTGGTGAAAAGTGAGCAAAGGAGAGCAAAGAAATGAAAGAGCCAGGATAACCCATGAGACCAGCAACCACTCCCAGGGAGCCTGAATTGACAGGATGCTCTTCACGGGGCTGCACATACATGTCCTCACCTGAGCCTCTGGGTCCCCACAACTGCAGCACCTTGAGCTGCTGCCCAACCCCAAATTCTAGTTTTGGGGTTTTTATTTGAAATCTGTCACCATTGACTTGGATGTTGATCTTCTCTTCTGGTTGAAACTGGTCCATAGAATTCAACTGCGTGGTTAGAAAGAAAGAAGGAAGGAAGGAAGGAAGGAAAGAAGGAAGGAAGGAAGGAAGGAAGGAAGGAAGGAGAGAGAGACAGATAGAAGGAGAGGGAAGAAAGGAGGGAGGAATGGAGGGAAGGAATGAAGGAGAAAGAAAGGAAGGAATGCAAGAAGGGAAGGAAGGAATAGAAGAAACAGATTTAAAAAAAGGAGAGAGCAGAGAGATGGGAGGGAGAGAGAGAGAGGGAAAGAGAGAACAGCAAGGTAAAGGATGACTCAGCAAGGTCATTGGGTCACCATTCACACATCTCCACTTCAGTTTGAGATATTTGGGGGCCATTTGTCCTCACTGCCATCTGTAACTTCCTTGACCACACTCACAGAAGGCATAGCTCTGTTTCGCCGAGTTTGGCTGAAGACCAATGCCCTTTGTATCATGATCCTGCCAGCTCTTCCTGCGAAGCACTGCTTATCTCTCCCACTTCACGTTTTATGCCTGTCCACATAATTCATATCATAATGTTAAGCTGATTGATGACTTGTGTCCTGTAGAAATCCTTCTATGTTCATATAACAAATGAAAATAATAAAATTTGTGAGGTAGAGCAAATAATTGTGCCTTTTACCCTGTTTCACCAGGGTCTTCCTTTCCCAAAAACATTACGTCACAAATCAAGTGTTTCACTTTCTTGTCAAAGCAATCATCTGCCCTCCCAAGCAGACGACCTGGGCATCCCGGTCTGCCTTCTCTGGTCACAGTGTGGGCACCCCAAGCTGATGACCCCTGGACGTACCAGCCTGCCTCCTCTGGTCACAGCATGGGCACCCCAAGCAGATGACCTCTGGGCATCCTGGCCTGCCTTCTCTGGTCACAGCGTGGGCACTGCATGCAGGTTCTGCATGTTGACCACATCAGGCTCTTCCATTGACTTTGTCCCTGTCATCTTCTCTCATGGTGGTGTGACTTCGCTGACCTTTCTACCGGTTTTGCTTTCTACTTAAAACTGTGTGGTTAAGTGATTGATACGTATTGCCAGATGCTTTACCAATATGAAGTATACCTTTCTTAACAAGTTCATATCAATTATATTTTGTCTATCACAACTGATATACCTGATTAATTGGTTACATTTGTTGAATACTTTTTCATTTTTAAAAAAATTAAAAACAAATGTTCAGCTTCTTTGTGTCTCCTTTGTTTGTCTCTTGTAAAAACAAAGCTGGATTTTCCCCTCATTTTATCCAATCAAAAATCTTTGTCTTTTAACAGGAGATTTAACCTATTCACAGTTACTGAGATTACTAGTAAATTTGCAGCAGCTTATTTTGTTTATTCTATTTTTAATGTGTTTTTGGTGCTTCTATTCTCTTTCTCTTTCTCTCTTTTTAATCAATTATTGGCTTGATTGACATTTCTTTGTCTATTTTCTACCTTAATAGTATGGAAATTTGTAAGGACTGATTGTATTCTTCAAATGACTTATCTTAATTTTTGCCTCATATACTTAAACCTGTATTTCTCCATTGATATCTAATGTTAATTAATAGCTATATCCTTCTCCCTGAAAAAAGAAATGACAAGAATCGTAGCAATCTGTGATTTTTTCTCTCTTCTTCTCAAACTACACTAACCTCCAACACTATCACCCACCTTCACTGCATCTGAATTTTACTGTTTGATTTCTATACATTTTTATGATCAACACCTATTTAGATGCTACGAATTGTACATGATCTCCTTCTCCACTCCCCCTCCCCTAATTCCAAGTGCTCTTGAATTTCACAGGAGTGGAGCTAAAAACCAAGTGTTCTGGTTGGTTGTTTTTTTTGTCTTTTACTGAGGGGGCCATTGAAGACTAGATTTGCTGCAACCTTGTGCTACTGGAAATACTTCTTTTCCCGACTGAATGATGGCTTACCTGGATAATGATTTCTGTAATATACAGATTTTCGTTGATTTACAATGGGGTTTCATGCCAGTAAAGCCATTGTAAGTTGAAAATATTGTAAGTTAAAAATGCATTTAATATGTCTGACCTCCTGCCACCCCCCAACATCATGCCTTAGCCTAGCCTACCTTAAACATGTTTGGAATACTTACATTAGCCTACAGTTGAGCAAAATCAAGTAACCCAAGTCTTATGTTATAATAAAGTGTTGATTATCACATATAATTTATAGAATACTGCACTAAAAGTGAAAAGCAGAATGGTTGTCAGTGGACCATTTGTTGACCCTGGTGATGGTGTGGCTGAGTGGGAGCTACCCCTGCCCCGCATCATGAGAGAGGATTGTAACTCATATCACTAGCCTGGGAAAAGATCAAAATGTAAAATTCAAAGTGTGGTTTCTACCGAATATGTATTGCTTTCACACTGTCATAAAGCCTAAAACCTAGGTGGAGTGATGGTAAGTTGGGGACCGCCTGTAAACTATCATCCTCAGGAACGCTGTAGATACGGAGCCCTTGCATTCTCGCAGGCTGTTCCTGGTGTGAAGGCTGATGTCATATGATTATTTTCCTTCACAAGCAATTTGTTTTCTTTTCTATTCTACTGCTGAATGCTTTTATTATTTTCTCACTTCCTTCTGTGTTCTGAGGTTTCACGTCAGGTGTACAGATGTGGTCCTTCTTCCCATCCTGCCTGTGCTAGAACATTCCCATCTCAGGAGGGTGCTTTATTCTGGCACTTTGTGAACTTGAACATGTGTGTGTTGGGGTGCTGAAGGGGTGCTGAATCCCACAAAGGGTGCTGAAGCCCACAGAGCTGGCCTCAGCCCAGAGTTTCTGAGTCAGCACGTTGGGGATGAAGCCCGAGAATTTACATTTCTAACAGGCTTCCAGGTGAAGCTGCTGCTGTTTCCTGGAGAACCTCTGATTTATTCAGTTTAGGGCAATTTTCTTCTCTTACTATTGTGAGCATGCCTCTTGTCTTTTCTCTTGACTCTCTTATTCTGGAAACAATTTGTAGGTGGTTCTCTTTTCTGTGTCTCCTCCTGACTTTTCTTCCTTACTTTCCACCTTTCTGTTCTGTCTCAGTGGGTTATGCTCCTTCTCTCCAGCCTCCCAGGGATGCTTGCTCGGCCCTGCTTTTTTTCAATGCACTGGATGCCTTCTAACATAGCTTATAATTTCCTTTAATAATTACAATGCATTATTTATCATCCATATTTATATATATGCAAACTCCAGAAGGCCAGTGGTCTTTGATATACCCCAGGCATCTAGACCAGGGCCTTGCATACAGTGGTGCTCAATAAGTGTTGAATGGTGAGAAAGCAGGGCATTGGAGCAGTTTAACAGGCAGGGTGAGCCAATGCCACCCCTGGGTGGTCCTGTTTGCACCCTTGACATCTGTGACCTCTCTCTCCCCTACCAGCAGCCAGAGACCATCAACTGCCCCTTCACAGTCTGCTCAGCCTGACCCTGTCTGTCTCAGGATGCTGCCCATACTCAAGCCTTCACTACAGTTCCCCTGGACTGTCACCTTAATGTCCATCTGGCCTCCAGGCTCCTTTCACTCCAACTCCCAAAAGCAGAGCTGGATACAAGGATTCCAAAGCAAGTACTTTCCTTAGAAGTATGAGGAACATTAGTAGAGTCATGTAACCATGGAAGTTCTAGGAAATGTATTAAACCCAAAGGGGTCATTCCACCTGCAGGACAAGGGAACCAGGGTATTCATACACCGATTCCTGTCTGTAATGGGGAGGGGGCTGCCCTCAGGGGTGGTGGTGAGTAATTTCTGGCACTTCCAGACTACCAAACATATGGGTAGAAGGGCTGAGGAAGCCATCAGGTACAGGGATGGGGCACAGGCAGATGGGACTTGACCCGCACACAGTGAAAAGCTTAAAGGCTACAGGTTAAGCACTGGCAGCATCCTCACCTGTCCCTTACATCCAGCTGAGACACCCCTTCCTTCTTCCACAAGTCATAGACTGATTTTGTCAGGAGGAATCAGGACTCTAAGAAAGGGGTTCTCTTTCTGGATTGTTCTATCTAATGTCCTCAATCACTTAATTCTCAAGTGCTGGCTCAGTGGCTATGGCCTCCTAAGAGATTATAAGGTGCTAGAGGGAAGGGACTGCATCCTTATTGTGCCTCACACAGTGCTTCACACATAGTTGAGTCATAAATATTCTTTAAATTAAAGACCAACTGGATATATTATTTCATGTGACATGTTATTAAAACCACATAGGGGAAACCATTCATTTAACTTTTACTACTTACTGGATGTGAAAATAGTATTTATTGATTGAGAAACAGGCCCTATTACTATTCTCACTTTAGATAGGGAAGTGAGAAACCTGCCCATGGTCACACAGATGCCAGCTGATGAAGTAGGGATGGAAGCTGGTGGTGTCAGTCTTGATCACTAGGTTTCACTGCCTTCAATTAACATGAATGGGAGCTATAATTGAAAAAGTGTCAACCAGCAACAAGCTAGACTGGTTGTCCTCTCAACCTATTCAAGATAAGAAAGGTGGAGCATGAAGCAATTGTGGGTAGTTTTAATAATATTTTATGTCCAAATGAACATACTTAAGCTTGTGCATTCCCCTGACACACACATACAGAGACACACACAGACACACACTGACACACACACAAGTACTGGGACTGGAATCTCTACAAAGTTGCCTGCCATCCCCAGAGAGATCGTGCCACCTGCAACTCACCATGATCTGAGGGCAGATCCCATGACCGCACCCTCACTGATCCCCAGTGTGGTCATCCATCTTCTATCTGGATCAAAATGATGTGTTTGTGTATGGCAGAGGAGGAGGAGGGAACAAAGCATGTGCGAATCACCCTGTAGTTGTGCCTTGCCCTCAAAGGCTACTTCTCCACTGAGGCTGTCATGTAAGCCCATGGGAATGCAGCAATCTTTTCAAAACTATAGACTAGTTTCTTAAAAACCTGAATATACATGTATGATGTAGCAGTCTCCTCTTAGATATTTACTTAAGGGAAATGGAACCATCATCTATACAAACTCTTGGCCACAGATACTCACAGGAGGTTTATTTATGGAGGCTCAACCTGCAAACTACCTAAAAATTCATCAGCAGGTGAATGGATAAAGATTGAGCTTTTTACCATACAGTGAAATATTCTGAAGAAGATGAAAAGGAAGAGGAAGAAGGAGGAGGAGAAGGAGGAGGAAGGAAGGGAAAGAGGAAGAGGTGGAGGAGAAGGAGAAGAGGAGGAAGACTTTTGTTATACACAACAATTACATGGGTAAATTTCAAAAGTATTATGTTTTGCAGAGTAAACCAGACACATGAGACTATAACTCACATGATTCCATTTCTATGAAATTCTAGACTGGGTAACACTATTCTATCATGCTAGAAAGTAGATCAGTGGTTATATGAGAGTGGAATGAGAACTGATCACAAAGGACCTTGAGGGAACTTCATGGGAAAAAAAATTCTGTTTTGATTGGGTGGTGGTTACATGAGTGTTTGTATTTATCAAAACTCATCAAACCATACCTATAAAATGGGTACATTTTATTGTATGTAAATTACACATCATTAAGTTTATTTTATTTTTTATATTTCTTAAGTTTTTTTATTTTAACTCCAATATAGTTAACATACAGCGTTATATTAGTTTCAGGTGCACAATATAATGATCCAGCAATTCGAGACATTAGAGCTCATCATGAAAAGTGTACTCTTAATCGCCTTTGCCTATTTCATCCATCTCCCCAGCTCCTCCCCTCTGGAAACCATCATTAAGTTGACTTTAAACTCTTGGTTAGTGATGTTATAGATAAAAATAAAAGTTTATAAGTTGTGATCTGTATTTTTTATGGAACAGGGAACCATGATTGAGTTGGGCTTCATTATTGCAGAGGTAATAAAAAATGAATGACTCTGAAGTTAGCCTTGCACTGTATGAATTGTCTCCAATGCTGGTTACTTGTCTATATCTTGCACTCAGCTTTAATGATTGGGGAGGTACCTCTTCTGTGACCAATCTTCTCTCTACCTCTCTCCAAGGTAGCACAAGAAATATTAATCCCCTTCATTTTGCTGACCTCCATCAAAACATTCAATAATACCATGAAGAAAATATCTTGTCTGCTCCACACCCACTTTCCTCTCCCATATAAGGAATATGGAGTTTTAAAATTCACATTATTTGGTTATTTCTTTTAACACCACCCCCCTTCTGCACTTCTGTAAATCATCTAACTACACATTTCCTTCTTTGAGATGGCCAGTCAAACCCTACCCTTTGGCTTTAAGCCGAGTACTTTTAGGGAAGCAGCTTTTTACTATGGAAACAACTTTTATGTTATTAAAATTCATAAGTAAAAACAACTTTAGAAAAGCTCTTGGTTACTGCAGATGCCAAGTTGGAAGTGAAGCCAGTGTCAGCCGGAAAGTCATGGCCTTTCATTAAGATACTTTTTTGCATTGCACAGAGGAGACCAGATGCCCAGAATGACTTCTTTAATGCTCACAGAGACTAGATTTGATGCTTAATGGTCTGTGGCTGAAATTAAGTGTTGTTTGTTAACTTTAGATACATGATGAATGGTCTTCACCATGAGGCATTTATCCTTTTTGAGCACAGAAAAAAATAGTTCATTTGGGCCTTGTTATTTCAAAATTTGGGAGTCAGAAGGTCTAGAATCAACTCATGAGTTAGTTGAACAAACAAGAAAACAAACCATAAATAAATAAATAAATAAATAAATATTCATTGGGGAAATGAGTTTGATGAGAGATTTTCAGCTAAGCTCTTTAGCCTAACTAAAAATTCACCTTTTAAGACACTTATCTCAATGCTTATATGCTATTTTGTAAAACAGATATGAATTACAAATAATTCTTACATGAATGGAAATGAATCAATATCTGTTCTGGGTATTTTATTCTGGTTCCACTTGTATGTGAAGCAAACTCACAATATTTAGCAGTGAATTTGACTGCACGTAATAAAGCCGGGCTGACATTATGCTTATTTCTCTCACTTGATAAAGAGTTCAGAGATGGGGACTCTAGGGCCCCTGCTCTCAGGGGTCTTGCAATATTTTTGGTCCTTCATCACCAACCTGTGGCTTTCATATTCATGTTTATGGCATGGCCCACCAAGGCAGTCCCTTTTTCTTTTCTTGTTTTAAATTTTGAAGTAAGATCTACCTGCAGAGAAAGGTACCAATCCAGACTATACAATCTGATGAGTTTTGATGAATGCATACACCCTATCACCATCTCTCCAATCAAGACACAGAACGTGCCATTACCTGGCACACAACCCAAGCTCCCTCCAGTCATTTCTTACCCCAGAGACAAACACCCTCCTTTCTATCACAATGCATTACTTTTGCTTCAAGAAAATCATGTTGATCGAATCCGTTTACTAGGTTTAGGCCTATCATTTTGTTGTTTGTTTTCTGCCTCTCTTGCCTGTTTTTTTTTTTTCTTTTCTTGTTTTATTTTGGGTTAATCAAATATTCTTTTTTTTAATTACTAGACATTTTTTTGAGCAGTTTTAGGGTTATGGAAGAATTGAGCTGAAAATACAAAGAGTTCCCGTATAATCTTTCAACACTTAACCCAACACTTTCCCTGTTATTAACATTCTGCATTGATGTGGGACATTTGGTACACTTGATATGCCAATATTGACACATTATTATTACCCAGAGTCCACAGCTAACATTAGGATTCACTTTTTCTGTTGCATATTCTATGGGCTTTGAAAAATGTGTGATGACATGTATTCATCATTACAGTGTCATGCAGAGTATTCACTGCCCTAAAAAAACCCTGTGCTCCACCTGTTCACCTCTCCCTCTTTCCTCCCCTCTGAAGCCCTGGCAAAAATTGATCTTTTACTGTCTCAACAGTTTGGCTTTTCCTAGAAAGTCATATAGCTATAATCATATAGTACATAGATTTTTAAGATTGGCTTAGCAATATGGCTATGCTATGGCTTAGTATTTAAAGTTCCTCCATGTCTTTCATGGATTGATAGCTCATTTCTTTTTAATATAGAATAATACTCCATTGTCAGTATGTACTACAGTTTATCTGTTCACCTTAGGACATACTGGTTGTTGCCAAGTTTTACATTATCAATAAAATATAAACTTTTGCGTGCAGGTGTTTGTGTGGACATAAGTTTTCAAACCATTTGGTGGGTAAAAAACCTAGGAGTGTGCTTACTGGGTCAGATGATAAGAGTATGTTTAGTTTTATAAGAAACAGCCCAACTGCTTTTCAAAGAAACTGTTTCATCCTGCCTTTCCACTAGCAATGAATGAGATCTCCTGTTGCTCCACATCCTTGCCAGCACATGGTATTGTTAGTGCTCTGGATTTTGGCTAATCTAATAGGTGTGTAGTGGTATCTTATTGTTGTTTTAGTTTGCATTTCCTTGATGACATGATGTGGAATGTCTTTTCAGACATTTGCTATCTGTGTATCTTCTCTGATGAAGTGTCTGTTCAGGTCTTTTGCCCATTTAAAAAAATGGATTATTTGTAGTCTTATTGTTGAGTTTTAAAAGTTTTCTGTGTATTTTGGGTAACATTTCTTTTTCAGATATTTGTTTTGATGATATTTCCCAGGCTGTGGCTTGTCTTTCCATCCATTAAGAGAAGTTTTAAACTTTCAGTATATTTTACTAGTGCATTTTTATTTTTCTGTTGGGTGTCAGGAGTTCAGCTGAGCTGGAAAGAGAGAGAGAGAGAGAATCTGTCAGGTGTTGGAGTAGCTGATTGAAACAACAATAAGGCAAAATGAAAGAGGGGTGCCTGGATGGTTCAGTTGGTTAAGTGTCAACTCTTGATTTTGGCTCAGGTAATGGTCTCATTGCTTGTGGTTTCAAGCACCACATGGGGCTCTGTGCTGGCAGCGAGGAACCTGCTTGGTATTCTCTCTCTTCCTCTCTCTGTGCCCCTCTCCTTCCTGAGCTTTCTCTCTCTCTCTCAAAATAAATAAACATTTAAAAAAATTAAAAAACTAAGCAATGAAGCCTTTAATCACTTACTAAGACAGTATATGCAAGTATCTAAAACGGGAGAAAGTGCTGAACCCCTGTTCCATTTTCTCCCATGGAGTTGCATGGGTAAGGGGTCATCTAAATCAACACAAGCATGGGAGTGGTCTCACTGTGGAGGAAGCCCTGAACAAAAGGCTCCAGAAGTTTTATGGGTTATGAGGAGGTAGAGTCAGAGAAGGGGAAGCCTAGGAGTGGACTGAGTCAGAGTGGGGAAAAGTCTTCAAGATTCTCCTTGGCTCCCAGCCCTGCCCATAAGGAGACCTCAGCCAAGGTACAGGAAAAAGACCTCTGTCCAGGCCTCAGATAAACAGACCTAGGAATGAAGGCATCCAGGGCTAGGAATGCAAACATGTAGGGAGCAGCTCCATCCAGGGGGTCCTTAGTCCTGACTGCACCCCCATTCAGAGACTGCAGTGCACTGGCCATGCCTCAAGTCCACTGTGGGAGGGCAGCTTCGCCCGTGACACCCATTAGCTAAAGTCTTTGCAATTACCTATAGTCAAGCTTGAAAATTTCAGCCTATAGATGGACTTCCCGTGGGTATTTACAGATATCCCTGAATATTATTATTTTATTGTTGCTTTAGAAATTATATCTAATCACAGTCTGTTTAGAATTAATACTGTATCACCTTGTATGAAATAACAAAGACTTAAAACAGTATAATTCTATTATGCCTGTCTTTTGTATTTTTTTGGTCATGTGTTTTATATCTACAGAACTTATAAATCCTACAATACAATGTCATAGTCTTTGCTTTAAATTGTCAGTTGTTTTTGAGGGAGTTGAGTAAATGTTATCTTTTATAATTATTCACATATTTAACATTTTGGATGTCATCCCAATTTTCATGTGGTGTCATTTCCTGTCACCTGAGAGCTTCCTTTAGCATTATTACAGTGCACATCTGCCAGCACTGGATTATCTTAGTTTTCTTTTATTTGAAAATGTATTTACTTCTTCTCCATCCTTGAAGAATATTTTATCTGGGCATAATATTTTGTGTTGACAGTAGCTTTATTGTTTGTTTAACTACTTTAATGATATTGTCTCATTGTCTTCTGGTTTTCATTGTTTCTGATAAGAGATCAGTTTGTTTTTCTCTAGCTACTTTCAAGATATTCCCCCTATTGTTCCTTTTCATCAATTTGGCCATAAGAGACATAATTATGGTTTTCTCTGTACTTACCTGCTTGGGGCTCACTAAAATTCTTGGAACTAAAATTTTAACAAAATTTGGGAAATTTGGGAAATATGTCATCAAATACTTTATTGTTACATTCTTTGTCTTCTCTGCATCTAAGACTCCAATTTCTTATTACTGAAGCTTTATTTATTCTTTCTGAATCTATGTATCTTTCTATTCTTCATACTGATTGATTTCTACTGAGTTATATTCAAATTCATAAGTTTACTGGCTTATCTCCCTACCATTTCCTATATCATAATGTAAAGTTTTCATTTCAGATATTGTAATTTTCAGTACTAGAATTTCCTTTTTTAGCTTTCATTTATTTGCTGATATTTATTGTTTACTCAATATGATTATCTTTTCCTTAACTCTTTGAATATGCTTATAATAGTTTCTTTATAGTTTTTTATCTGTTAATTACACTTTTTGATTCATTTTAACACCCGTTTTGTTGATAGCTTTCTCTCTCTCTCTCTTTTTTAATTATGAGTCATTTTTTCCTGTTTCTTTTTACATCTAGTATTTTAAATTTTATGGCAGACTTTGACATACCTTGGAGGCTCTCATTTGTATAATTTCCCTCTGTTCTGTGAATTTGACTTTTATTCTACCAGGCTGTTAAGTTCTTGGTTGATTACACAGAACTTGTGAAGACTTGGTTTTATGCTTTATTAGGGTATGTATATTTTGTGTTTTCTCCCCTTAATCCTAGAGTAAATTCCGTAGTTCTGGGATATAATCTTTACTTCTAAAGTATGGCTTTTTGGGGGATTTCAGTGAAAAGCCCAGGTGTTTACCAAGCCCTCCTAACTTGGTGATACTTAAACTTTAAACTCTGCCTCCCCTGTGGTGGTCAGTGGAAGACAGATATGCTCAGCCTTTTCATTCATCTGTCTGTTAATTTCCACTGGGCTTCTTGGATTCTCCTTCCTGCATGTATTTCATGGGGTTAGTCAAAGCTTTAAGTGGAGCTTATATTTAGATGATCTGGGACTCTTCCCTGTGGCTTCCTGTTTTCCAAGATTACCATCTTAATATCCAGCTGTGTAAACCCTGAAATCCATCTTTTGACACTTCCAGCCAATAACACAAGACTGTCTACAAGTGTTTTAGTTACCCCACGTTCTGTGAATTGGGGGTATGTTCAGGGAAAGTATGAATAACATGGATATCATCCAAAGTAATTTCCTCCTTCAAAGGGTTAAATCCCTGCAGTTTCTGCCTGGTTTTGGTAATGCCCCAGTGCCTTCAAATGGCTATTTTTCATATTTTGTCCAGAAGTATTATTACTAGTGTTTTGTTTTGTTTTACCAAAACCAGATCCTAAGCTTGTCATTTTTGAAGAACCCTCCAAGTCACTCACCACGTGTTTTTATGCTCAGTTGGCTAGAATTGGACAACATGACCTTCTCTAGCCCAAGCACTGGAAGGGACATTAAAGTGTAGGGCTTGTGGATCGGGAAAGGGGGGTGTCATAAAGTGTCTGCCACACTGCCATTTAAAACATTCTCTAATTCAATTTTTTTCACATTTTCAGACTCGCTTTTTCTCTCCCAACAAGCCAAACACATCCTCCTATATCCCATCTAAATAAATGAAGTTTGACACAATAATTTTGGATTAAAACTGAAGATTTGCCCAGGAGTTTTGTATGACCTTGATGTATAGATTATTGAAGATGATCATACATCCTCGTAAGCTTTAAGATTTGAGGACCATGGATCTTCATAACAATTCCCTGCCAACAAGGTCTGGATAGGAATTTAATAGCAGTATAATTGCTGACAGCAGCATAAGCAGCAACATCTATTTTCTCTGTAACAAATGTCTGACACTTTCCCATACACCTGCCTGGTTCCACTGCCCATCCTGGATGTCCATGAGGCAGACCCAGGAGTTCAGAGTAACCTTGATTGTGTCACCTGTATTGTGTCATCTAACCCTAGGATGTGGTTTTTATCTTTACTTTGAAAGGGAAGGGAAACCGAGACTCAGAGGTCCTAGCTATCATGAAAACAGAGCGAATAGTAGTAATGATTATTTGGGCCCATCCTATGTGCTTGGTATTGTGCAAAATGTCTTCATTATGCACTAGACACTATGAATTATGCTCGATTTATAGGTAGAGAAATTAAAGCTTGATGACATTTAAGCAATTTGTCCATTGTCACAGCTATCAGAACCAAGATTTAAAGTGAAGCCTATCTGATTCCCCATAACTTTGCTCTTAAAGCCATGTCACTCCCTAGATGCTGATGAAAGACTATTACAAGGAAACACAATTCTGGTTATTTTACTAGGCACAGTATAAATTGTATCATTCAAAGAGACGAACTTTGTTTACCCTGGATCAATAAAAAGGAAAGCAGGGAGTTTTATTTTACTCTGATTGAAATCTATTAAGAGCTAGTTTAGGACAGAGTAGATACCAAACTGTGTGGAAAGGGCCTGGTGGAGGTAAGAATGGGGGAGGGTACATGTGGTGTGTGTGTGTGTGTGTGTGTGTGTGTGCAGACATGCGCACATCTCAGAACATAGGCTGCAAAACAAGTACAGATTGAAACATACCAATCAATGGATCTTTAAATTCATGCCAGTTGCTAAATGAAATGGAACCTTGCATCAAAGGCAGGTGCCGAGAGCTCAGTAAGCTCACTGGTCTCCCTCTGCCAATGTGCCTGTCTTTCTGGTTGAATGGGACTTCCCATGCTGTCTCTTCCTTGCACATCCCCTTCCTCAGCTTTGGCCTTGCCATCACCATCTCCTTCTGCCACCTGGATCCCTGTGAGAGTCTCCCAGTAACCATTGGTATCCAAGACCTCAGCAGCCCTTCTCATCTCCAGAAGGGTCCTAGGACTTGGACTATTGGTAAGTGGGTGCCAAAGGATGGAAGGGTAAGAAGTTTATAAACACTGTATAATGTAGCTGAGAAAGCCATTAAGAACCTTCTCCTAGACAGGTTCTGAGACACATTGCTGAAGGTGGCTTTCATCCTCACTGCACAGAGGAGGAACCTGTGGCACAGAGAGGGGCCTTGCTCCAAGAGTCAGCTCTAGAAAGGGACTGGAGAGGGTCTGCACCAGACTTCACTAAGGCCTAGGTCTGGCTCTGTCCCTGCCCCTGCCCACGATAAAGACACCAGGCAGCTCACCTCCAGAATTTGCTTGTTTAATCTGCTCATTTGCTTGCACTGAAATGAAGGAGTGTTGGGGGAGGGCCGTGAGAGGATCCAGAAATATTCTAAGAGTTCGATAAAACAGAAGTCCTCAGAGCTCTAGATTCTGTACTTCTTTAAATCCTCCCTGCATGTTTGTGGCTCCTGTGGGCACTATATTCTGAAGTTTACTAAAACCATCATGTATTTAATTTCTGAAAAAAAATCAGAGAAGGTTTTGCAGTGGCATGAGGCATTGACTAGTAAAACCAGTTGCAAGCTAACCCTCATGCACTGTTGTTGGGAAGGCAAACTAGTGCAGCCACTGTGGGAAACGGTATGGCAGTTCCTTTAAAAATTAAAAATAGAATCACCATATGATCCAATAATTCTACTACTTGGTATTTACCCAAAGAGAATGAAAACACGAATTCAAAAAGATATAGGTACCCTCATGTTTATTGCAGCATTATTAATAATAATCAAGATATGGAAGTAACTCAAGTGTCCGCTGATAGATGAATGGATAAAGAAGATGTGATATTTACAGATGGAATTTTATTCAGCCATAAAAAAATAATGAGATCTTACCATTTCTAACAACACAATGGACCTAGAGGGTATTATGCTAAATGAAATAAGTCAGATAAATTCTATGTGATTTCATTTATATGTGAAATCTAAAAAACAAAACAAAGAAGTAAACAAATAAAAAGCAGAAACAGACCCATAAATACAGAGAACTGTATGATGGTTTCCAGCAGGGAGGGAGTTGGTTGGTTGGATGGGCTAAATGGGTGAAGGAGGTGGGACATACAAGCTTCCAGTTATAGAATGAAAAAGTCACAGAGATGAAATGTATAGCACAGGGAATGTACTCAGTGGTACATTGAAGGTACTTAATAGCACTATATGGTGACGGGGTAGCTACACTGTGGTGAGCATAGCGTGACATATAGAATTGTCAAATCACTATTTTATACACCTAAAACTAATGTAATTTAGTGTGTCAGCTATTCTTCAATAAAAAAACAAAGACAAAAAATCTTCTCCTAGATAGAAAATAATCACTTGATAGATGGTTAAGACTTCCTACTATACATAAAATATTGTAATAGGGATATTAGATTTAGTTGTAGCCTGCAGAGAGCATACAAATCAGTTGAGAGGCAGATGTACCAAAAAGAGCAATAAAAATAATAGACTTATTATTTTTTAAATGTTGGAGCTTGAGCGAGGCTTTTAAGCTCAAGTATTTGAATACATAAGGGCCAGAACAGGCTGAGATGAACAGAACTAATTACTCATTCAAACAAGTGATATCTATTCTAAGCCTAAAATGTGTGATGGCCATCATGCTCTACATCTAAGCATAAGTAAATCACATGGACATGATGCCCACCCTATGGAGCAGATAGAGAGAAGATAAGTAAACAAAATAAATATGTGTGTGTGCATGCACATGTGTGTACACAAGTATGTGTATGTATGTATATTTACATGCTTACAAACATTAACTGAGGAATAAAATAAATATATTTGATGGATGAGATAAGGGAAATGGCAGGTGGTGGAAATAAAAAGGGTGAAGCAGTGGTGGCTTGGGCATGGTGCTGATAAGGAGTAAGAAAGGCACAGACATGCAAAGTGGGAGATCGAAGACAGCTACAATGAGGAGCAGCTGGCACAGCCGCCCAGGGCAATGTGGGTCAGACCGCTCAGGAGCTGAGTGGAGGGAAGTGGCTAGGGTGTAGGGATGGAAGATGGGAGGGGAAAGTTTTTCTTATGAGGTAAAATTTACATACAATTAAATGTATACATTTTAGGCATACCATTCTTTGACTTTTGACAAATATGGACACCTTCATAACTCACATCCTTATCAAAGTAAGGAACATGACCATCACCCCAGAAATTTCCTCACCCTGCTTCTCAGTCAATTGTGACCACACACCCAGCCCCAGGCTCTCACTAGAGGCAACTGCTACTCTAAATTTTTTTCCCCACCATTGATTAGTTTTTTAGAAAACTTTGTGAAAAATGGAATCAGAGCTTACTCTTGTTTGTAAATCTGTTTTCATTCAGTACAATGCTTTTTAGATTCATCCCTACTGTTGTGTGTTTATTCCTCCTAATTGCTCAATAGAATTCCATTGAATGGACATACCACAATTCACGTATCCATGTATCCTTTTAACTACTGAGGAACACCTGGGCTGTTTCTAATTTGATGCTGCATTTCACAAGACTGTCTTGCCAGAGCCTTGACACGTCAGAGACAAACTCATCCTGTGGATAAGGGTATACTGCACTTCCTTTTAAAGGGTTAGAAAATGTCAGTGACAAAATATAGAAAAAAAAAACATTTTCTTACAACATAGTTGATGGTGACATTTTTATTACCAGGCACCCTGTGGGTGACATTCCTGTTGACAGAAATTTTCTTTCCGTCTATTAGATTGCTAAAGCAAATAAAATCTCTCCATAAATGAAGGACTGTTATTCTTTGCAGTGCTTTCCTGCTTCTGATCACTTATTTTTGCCATAAACATTGCTCAAGTTCAACAGCACTGCTCTGTACCAACTCTGAAACTGGAGGAAAAACTGACATAGCCTTTTACTATGTTTCAGGTTTTCCAGTGGTTTAAGGTATGTGCCTTCTTAGAAGACAAGATGGTATTTCCATCTTTCAATGGTTTGGCTAGGGGAGGTGACTGTCTTAAAAGTAAAATTAATTGCTGAGAGAAGGGAATTGAAAGTGAGCAATAAAGAATGTGCTGGTCACTGTGGAAGCCACAGACAACTATGTGGGGTCAGACCACCCACACTGATGTCATTGAGTGAGTAGACATCGAAGCTTTAGATCTTGAATCCAGCTCTGGCTTCTGGAGAGGCATAGGGCAAACCAAATCTGTGAAGAGAACAACTCACAGAACCTTTTTATTTCCATTTGTCTTTCTTCTCCTACTTCAAATTCTCCTGCTTATCATTAAATTAAGAAAAAAAAGAATATGTGGTATTATAAGTAAATTGAACCTTTTAAACTCAGGTTTGGTGGCCTTGCCAACCAATTTGAGAGACACAGATTTGCTGCTAAATCCAGCTACATCTAATTCAGATGACAGACAAAAGATGTGTGGATGTGGATTTCTGACACTCTGCTTGTGGTAAGTGAGGTGCCACAATTGCATCTGGCCAAGAAATCCTCTTTGAGGATTTATGACATTGTACTTCTCATTCATCTGCCCCAGGAATCAGCATACTATTTTGTAATTTTAAGTGTGAAATTTAAAAAATTGAATGAAATTCAGAAATGAATTTTTTTTGAAATGATAATTTTAAGAAATAAAGTTAGGGTCAAAAAGATGAATGGTGTTTTTAACTCATGTCATTTATAAGCCCCTGAAGATTTCATGAAACATGGCCCAGATAATATCTTTGACATATTTGACCTATGTCAAAATCAGAAATGTTAGGGTTATTATGTCATTTCAACAAAATGATTTTTTTCCTTGGTTTTATTATTAACCCTTTATTATCTTTGGATCTACAGCCTCAGTCTGGTGGGCCCAATTATAATCACAAATTCCTTAAAATATGGAAGAGGGAGATAGAAAAGTCAAAGAAAGAGATACAACAACCAAAGCAAAGGTTGAAGAGAGATTGGCAGGTACTAAGCTGTTGGCTTTGAAGACTGAGTGGACCATGGGACAGGAAATGCAGACAACCTCCAAAAGCTGGAATGTTCTCCCCTAGAATCTCCAGAAGGAACATGGCCTTACCATACCTTGATTTTGAACTTCTTACATCCAGAAGGAACTGTTAGGATAACAAATGTGTATTGTTTTAAACTACTAATTCATGGTAGTTGGCTACTGTAGCAATAGGAAACTAACATATTCCCTTGCATACTAAGATTATAACTAAATTATAGGTATTTCCAAGTTTTTTTAAATGTAGCTTTGTTCTGTAATATAGTAGTGACAGTCACCAAAAAGTGATTTCTAAAAGTGCATGAAAAACAGTGTCTGAACTAGTATATGTCTGCAGGACAGTGACCTTGGCTCCCATTTGCCAACCTTGTATGAACTAATTCATGGGACAGAATCACCTGTGCAGCAGACCAGATTGAGCTAATTAAGTAACCAAAGATGGAAAGGGCTTATTTCTGCCTTGGATGTGGTGAGTTCAGAACATGGAGGGTGATGTTAAGCCTAGGCTCACAACTTACGGGAAACTACATGACTGAGGGTTCCAAGTACCTGATAGGGATCAGTCAAGGCAAGGCCAACTCTGTCTGGGAGCCATGGGGAAGATTTGTGGCCTTGAATTGAAAGAACTGGAACAGTATTTCTCTCTCTTTGCAGTTCAAAGCCTCCAGTCATTTTACTTCATCCTTCCCCAACTCCAACTTCTTAAACACTCTGGCTTCTCCTTTCTCCTTTTTTCCTTCTGACTCTGTAACCTCTTTTTCACCCACCAGATTTGTGCAACAGTAATAAATACATCCATAATGGGGCAAAATTTAGAGCTGGGGTCCCCTCTCTGCCACTGCCCCTTACATTTGAATAAGTGCTACTTCAGTTGTTGGGTTTTTACCTACCTGTGTGCATATCTTCTTTGAACTAGAGAAAACTCTTATAAGCAAGGTCTATGTCATCTGGGATTTTTCTTTTTTAATGTGTTTAAGGCAGGGATCAGCAAACTATGACCTGTAGGCCCAATCTGGCCTGCTGCCTGTTTTCATAAGGCCTATGAGCTAAAAATGGTTTTTACATGTTTAATAGTTAGGCAAAAATCAAAAGAAGAAAAATATTTCATTACATGAGAACATTGTAAAAAAATTCAAGGTCTACAAATAAAGTTTTATTGGGACACAGTACTTTCATTCATTTATATATTGCCTATGGCTGCTTTCATCTATGATGGCAGAGACCAAATGACCAGCAACACCTAAAATATTGAATATCTATCCTTCTTTGTTGACCCCTGGTTTAAGGGATATGACCTAATGAACATATAGAAGATATTATTAAATGATGTATTTGACTAAAAAAAGGGGTCAGGCCTTGAAATTTAAAGAAATTAGATCAGATAAATGGCAATCCAGGAAGCTATACTTTAATTTATTCAAATTTGTACCAACTAGGCATGTGACTGGTTGCATATAACAGAAATCCAATTATAGTGGTGGAATCAAAAGAAGGTTGATTTATCTCCCCTAAAAAGAATTCCAGAGGTTGATTGTTCATGAGTGGGGCTATGAGTTCTTAATGCTTTTAGCATCTTGGATTTCTTCAATCTTTCTGCTTTTATCCCAATGCATGACTTTCAGCCTCATGATAGTGATGCCTGCTGTACCTTCTTCTTTGTGGCTAAATTCTAATTCCAACTTGATTGGCTTAAAAGTTTATCTCTACTATTTAATTACAATAAGATTTGGGTTAGATGTGGCCTTGGAGCCAAGAACTGTGGTTGCAGGGTCTATGGATGTGTTGGCAAAGCCAGGACCCAGAGTGGAAAGCACAGAAGATGAGGTGGGGTGGTGAGGATGTGCTCAGAGCCTTGGAGGCCACTTTCATTCATATCTCATACACCATGAGCCCGTGGTTCTCATGGGTATACATCAGAATCCCAAGAAATGCATGCTCAAATCCAGATGATTGGTCTCAACCCCTGGAGTTTCCGATTCAGGAGGACTGGGCTGGGCCCAGAATCTGCTTTGCTGACAAGTCCCATGGTGATGAATGGTGTTTACAGTGAGAAGACATAATTCTGATGTTAATGGTTTTAGGAGCACCTTTCCACACACCTAGAGAGGATCATTGAAACTCTAATGGAGGGCAGGGCAAGGAGCTTCTCATCTCAATGAGGCCATTCAGTTGCCCTGCTGGTTCCTCCTCAGGCACAACCATGCTGGGGGACTTGTGTGTACCAACCACCCAGGATCTTGTCAAAGGCAGATTCTGATTCAGAAGCCATGGGGAGGAGTCAGAGACATTGCTCTAACAAACTTCCAGGTGAGAATGCTGGTCTGGGGATCACATGTTGAGGGACAAGCCTGCAGGAGTCTGCTGTCTCCCTCCTCTTCCTCAGCCTGCATCACAGCAGGGCCACCCTGTTTCCAACCCAAGCTATCTTCCGCTCTGCTAGAGGCAGCAATGCCCAAATATTCTGGGGGTAGGGTGTCCACATCTTTGTCAATTCTACTGAGCCTGGGAGAATATCTATATTGAATGATGTTTTCAACTGCTTGGAAAGATGCTGGGCCACTTTCTCAGAATTAGGAAGTCAAATATTTTTTTTCAATTATTATTTTCCCCCAAATTCAGAGATTGTTTTATTCCCAACAAAATAAGAACTTTTAGATTACAAGATAAAATATGAAAATGATGTCCAAACTCAGAACTACAGGCAAAAAAACAGAAAGTGCACACATTGTGAGAAAATAGAGAATTACAGAATGTTTCTGTGGCATATTTCAAGTTCTTCATTTACTTTATTTTTAGCTGTGTGCATTTATCTGCTTGCTGTAGAACCAGCTGGAGTTTTTAATTTGCACCATGAATAATGCTGTCAGAACTTTCCCTTGCATCTATTGGATCCAAGGTTCTTCAGTAGCCAGCTGGTCACCAGAAGTGACCATAAAAGCAACAACCAGTTCCAAGGAAAATCATTCTTCTGTGGAATAAGACAAGGAAGGGTTCCTCATGTTCTGGAGAGCCCTTTGAGGGACTCTGGAAAGCTGGATCTTACTAAATGTCCCAGAAACCCCTTCTGAAGAAGAAGAAACCCTGATGAGGAGTCTTTGCCAGTGCTTCTCTGGAATCTGGCTTCAGAATTATTCTCACTCTGGAAAGTATTCACAGGGACTTGGGTGTGGACTGAATGCTTCCCCATCTCCCCATGGGTGGGCTGGCTCTGGATGCAGGTGAGCAGGACCTGAAGCTGCCTCAGTGGGGATCCACTCCCTTTCCTCTCCCTCAAAAGCTTGAGGAAGCCTCAAATACCTGCAGGCCTGTGGGTGGAAGTGGAATTTCTGAGTAACAGACTCAAATGTTGGCCAACTTGAGCCCAGAGTAAAGCTGCCTCCTTACAGTGGACTGTGGACTGTGACTCCTTTACTCCTCAGAGGGCCTGTGTTCCCAAGTTCAAGATGTTCCGAATCAAATCACCCAAAGTTGTCAAACCATCCTGCAGGACTGCAGCCACCAAAGGTGTGTAGTAGCTAGTCTGCAACCCTGACTGACCAGATATTGATGGAAATAAGCTATCTAACTAGCATCTAGGAGTTACTAAAAGAATTCAGGTCTGTATTATTCAATAACAATCTGACTAGATAATGGGGGGGGGGGTCAAATTTTGATTGTTCCCATGACTAAATTTTAGGAAGATTTATTGCATAGCAGTAAATAGCATATTGATTATATTGGACAGTGCTATGCTTATGCTACAATGCCAGTGTTGAGCAGTTACAACAGAGACAAAAGGGCCAGCAAAGCCTGACACATTTACTACCTGGCCTTTTACAGAGGAAGTTTGCCCTGCACAAAATTCTTCCCATACCTGGGTCTTAACTGGTGCTCTGATTGTCTTGCCTGCCACAACTCAAAGCAAGAAGCCACAAGATGTAGCAACTAAATAGTAAATTGGTAGTTATGTTGTGGGTGCATTAGGATAGGGCTCTACTACATAGCCTGGCTGAATCTCTGTGATAGAAATCTGTTCACTTGTGAAATCATTGTTTGGGGAAGCATGTGTGCTGAGATCTGGGATGCAAAAACCTAAGTTTTTCCTAAGTCCACAAGGGCAACTCTCCTGTGATGCTGCTAAAGACACTTTCATTAAATGCTTCAAAAGCAATGAGCTAAGAGTGACTCAAAATACATTCTATTTTGCATAAGACTTCAAAACTTAAGTGGCATATTATTAACAAATTACTTTCAAAGCCACTAGCTTTCAATTGCCAAAAAGTAATTTTGCCTTCTTTATAAAGAATTGGAGGGGTGCCTGGGTGGCTCAGTCAGTTAAGCATCCGACTTTGGCTCCAGTCATGATCTCATGGTTCATGAGTTCGAACCCCACATCAGGCTCTGTGCTGACAGTTCAGAGCCTGAAGCCTGCTTCAGATTCTGTATCTCCCTTTCTCTCTGTCCCTTTCCTGCTTGTAGTCTCCCTCTCTCAAGAATAAACATTAAGAAAAAAAAAGAATTGGAACCCATTATTTATGAAGAACATGTTTGTTGTAAAAAATATAGAGGAAAGTGAAAATCATTTGTTATGCTTCAACACAGATAACTTTATTAATATATACACATATAAACTATATATTATGTGTAGTTTTTTTTCTAAATCAGATCATCTATTTCCATAGCTTCCCATCCAATGGATATATCTGTTATAATTCATTAACTGTTCTTTGTATGCTAACAAAATATTCAGGTTTCCAATTTTCAAAAAAGATTATGTGTAGTTAGTTTTATGACAGATGAACGTTTTTGTTGCTGGATTTCTTACATTTAACACATTTAAAGTACATATTAAAATATAATTTTGTTACATAGCATTAAAAATATATAAGTTCTCTTTTCTTAATTTCATAAGTAAGGTATGTTTTCCACACATGCTTCACTTTTAAGCCTCTCATCCTGCATGTAGCTGAGCCAAGAACGTATCCCACAGGAAATGTTTGCCAGACGTCAAAGCATATTTGACGTTTTTCAAATAACGCTTTTGGATTTCTTGGCTCCCTTGTGAAGAGTATCTTCAAGGACAGAGCATTCCTTTCAAATATGTATTGTGTTTTCAATAAAAACATAATCTGCTGTGAATAAATATTACATAAAAAAATAAAGGGAGAGTCTAAAATGGCATACATACACCTTGACGAAACATAGTTCTGGAAATTTCTATTTGACTAACCAAGATAGTTCTGCATTTTTTTTTTACCTCAGTTGTTCTTAATTCAGGGGTTCCATAAATTTAATAAAAAATATTGCGTCCTTATTTTCACTAATCTCTACCTGAAACTTAGCGTATACTTCCATTCTTGGGGGAGAAAAATTTATCAGCACTGAAATCACAGATACTTCACACCACACCATGGTTATTATTCTAGATCTCTCAACATCTTGTTTGCACTGATCGCCACTTTGAGATTATGATATTTATGTGATACACCATAAAGGTCTTGTGATTTTAAAATCCATAAAGAAGTATGTGTATTTAATTTCATGTATTTGTTTCTTTTTTATATTCTTCTAACTATATTTCAATATGATTGGTACTCTTTGTAATTCTGTGTGTCATCTCACATACAAAAATTAACTCAAAGTGGATTAGAGATCTAAACGTAAGAGCTAAACTAGAAACTCTTAGGAGAAAACACAAGTGTAAATCTGATTCATAAATAAAGGATGACATTTCATCTATTTAGAACTTAACATTTTTTATTTCAACATTGTGTGGTTTTTGGAGCAGCATTGACCCCTCAACAATTCAGGTTTGAACTATATAGGTCCACCTATATAGGAGTTTAGTGCAGGACTGTGAATGTATTTTCCTTATGATTTTGTTAATAATTGTTTTTCTCCAGCTTACTTTATTGTAAGAACACACTATATAATACGGGTAACATACAAAACATGAGTTAATCAACTGTTATCAGTAAGGCTTATTTTCAACAGTAGTTAATTAGCAGTTAAGGCTTTGGGGAGACAAAAGTTAGATGCAAAGTTTTGGCTGCATGGAAATGGGGGAGTGACAGCCCTAACCCCTGCATTGTTCAAGGACCAACAGTATACATTTTACACTTCTTTTGTTAAATTTATTCTTAAGTATTTTATTCTTTTTGATGCTATTGTAAATGGAATTGATTTCTTGATTTTGTTTTCAGTTTGTGCCTTGTTACTATATAGTAATACAATTGATTTTTGTGTATTGATACTGCATCCTGCAACTGCTAAACTCATTTATTAGTGCTTATAGTTTTTAAATATTTTCCTTAGGACTTTCTATGTACAAACAAGAGAATGTCATTAATGAATGTATATAATGTTATTCCTTTTTTTTTTTCTGATCTGGATGCCTTTTATTTCATTGCCAGCCTTAACTGCTCTGGTGAGAATCTGGAGGACACTTGATAGCAGTGGCAAGAGCTGACATCTTTTTCTGTTTCTGATCTTTGGAGGAAAGTTTTTAGTATTTGATGATTAAGTATGATGTCTGCTGTGGGTTTTTTGTAGATGAAACATAATTTTACTAACAAAAAAATGAGCCAAGAAAAGATTGTCCATTTTTACCTTGCTTCTTGAAGAAAGCCTGGGTAAGAGTCAAAATTTAGTAAAATATTTGCTCTGCCATACTGACATGATATTGTCTATTGAATAACATTTGCTTATCAGACATTTATTTTCCAAGCTTAGACCCATATATTGCTGCTTAGCCACAGAGTCTTAATTTTTATGGCTGCATTGTAGTATTGTTATGGCTTATAAATATTATGTTTTTACCTTTGTAATTTCTTTCTTCCTAATATCTAACTTATTATAATTAACATCAAGGTTAAAAATAAGATTGATGTATCTATTAGTCAAGTACTAATGATGGTTATATAATTTTAGCACTCCTCTTTTAAAAAAAAAGTAATGTTTTTATTTTGAGAGAGAGAGAGTGAGAGAGAGACAGAGAGAGGGTACTCTCTGGGGAGGGGCAGAGACACAGAATCTGAAGCGGGCTCTGGGCTCTGAACTGTCAGCACAGAGTCCAATGTAGGGCTCGAACCCACAAGCCATGAGATCATGACCTGAGCTGAAGTCAGATGCGCAACTGACTGAGACACCCAGGTGCCCCATTTTTAATTTTTATTCATTTTTGAGAGAGAGAGGGAGACAGAGAGACAGAGACAGAGCTAGTGAGGGAGAGGCAGAGAGAGAAGGAGACACAGAATCCGCAGCAGGCCCCAGGTTCTGAGCTGTCATCACAGATCCTGACCAGGGCTCCAACCTATGAACTGTGGGATCATGATTTGAGCTGACTGAACCAATTAGGCACCCCTTAATACTTCTATTAATGTTCCCCTTATAGATTCTGATTGCAGTTTTGACCACCATTACCTTGAAAACAATTGTGAAACAGCATCCTTTGAACCTAAGAAAGGGACACTAATGTGCTTCCAGCAATGGCTGGTACATTCAGGTGACATTATCTGACTGTATACAGCAGCACCATCTAAAAGAAATTTTGCTAATGATCAAATATTCTGTCTCTGTAATGCCCAATCTGGTAGTCACTAGCCTATGGTGCACTTGACATAGGACTGGTGACACTGAGAAATAAACTTTTAACTTTAATTGTAATGAGTTTAAGTTAACTAACCACAGGTGATTAGTGTCTATCATATTGGATAGTGTATGCAACTTTTATCTGCCTTGTCCCCAAGTTTTTCCAACATCATTTTCCATCCAAAGGTCCTGGAATTTTCATCACCAGCAACAATTAGTAGTCAGTCACGTATCTCCACAGTCTTGATGTTCTTAGCACCTGGAATTGTGCCCTCTAGTAGGTGGTTTTTCAGTAAGTGATCATGTTGGAACTAGAAAGTTCTTTTCAAGTCTTTTAAGAAAAAAGCTGCCTCCCACACTTGAAAAAGATCTTTGGCTAGCATATGTCTGGGGCAACACATTGCCCTTGGACCCCCTCCTGCATCTGGACTCCTCTCCACTTCTGTTCTAACAACATTCACCAGTAGTAACAGCTGTATTTGTTGAATAGCTGCTATGTTACAAGGAAGGTAACACCCCCTGTTAATAAATTTTCTAATTTCCATGACAACCTTGTAAATTAGATATTATACCTCCAGTTTGGGAGAAAACCAGAGATTTAAATAACTTAAATTCCAACAATGGGTAAGTGACAAAATCAGGGCTCTGATGTACTGCACATTCTAATTCTTTCATCCTAAACTGAGTTAGAGAATCTTACTTTCACCACTGACTAGCTGTGTGGCCTTGGGAAGTCACCTATTCTCCCTGACCTTCAGTTTCCACATCTGTAAAATGAGTTATTGATAATGGATGCCTCCAGCCAGATGGGGAGTAAGCCTGAGGCTTACTAAGAGCCTTCTTGGTACACTGGGGCACGGGTCATGCTTCTTGGGCTATCTTCAATTCCTTCCTTGTGCCTCCTGGTCTGTGAACTTATTTTTGTCCTTGATTTTATTTTAACAATTGCTTATTGTTATTATTGGTAAAAATGCTCAGCTGAATTGGATTTTACCCAGTAGACATTTAGTGAGTCTCTGCTATGGTCAGGAGCCATACAGGGTGTCGAACACAATCAGTGCTGAATTCAAATGATAGAAACCCGAGTATATCCTTTTTCTAGCTAAAATTTGTTGAGAATTTACCATGGTTCAGCCATTCTGACTGCTTTACATGCGTAACTCATTCAGTCCTCAGAATAACACTTTGAAGGGGTGACTATTAGGATTCCTCATCCCACAGTTGAAGAAACTGAGGCACAGAGAGGCTGTGCTACTTGCTAAATATGACACAACTTATAAATGATGGAGCTGGGACTCAAATCCAGCCATGGTGGCTGCACAGCCCACACTCCTTACCCTGAGGCTCTGAGGTCCCCCACCTTTGCATTTGCAGGTTAACATGAGAAAGTCACACTGGAGGCAGGGCACAGAGAAATATCTATAACAGGTGCTCAAAAAACTCCTGAACACTGTCTGCAAACAAAACGTGCTGTAGGTGGATGAGGATACAAAGATGTGTAAAAGCTACGCTCCACTCTCAAGAAAGTAGATTATAAATCTAGCAAACAGCATGATTAAAAACACATGATTATTTGTAAAACAGGGAAGATGTGATAAGTGGTAAATTGCCAATAGAAAGTCCTATGAACTTCAAAGAGAGATCAGTTGTGGTTTGGTTACTCAGAAACAATTGTGATGGGGGCAGCATGTCACCTGTGCCTTAACAGAAGGGTCAGATCCCAGTAGATGGAAAAGAAACAAAGGTGAGAACATTCCTGGTAGATAAAAAGACAGGAGCCATAGATTGGAGATGATACACGATGAGGCATTTCTCTGACAGCAGGAACTCCTCTTCCTGAGACCTTAAGCATCCACAAGAACCATTGAATTTGACAAAAGGGTGGGTTGTAAAGAGATAGGTGAAGGCCATGGGCAGAACTGTGAGGACTGGTAAACCTCCTGGGGCAGGAAAGGCAAAGGAGCCACTCTTCTGGCAAGCAGAGGAGAGAAGAAGCAGGAGCGCAGGTTTCTTAGAAGTCATGGGAGGGGGAGACTTGAAAACAGCCAGGGCTCAAGAGTGCAAACAACATAGAGACATCAAGAAAAAAATGAAGAGGGAAAATAAGTTTTTGGCTTCAGTATTTAGAAGATAATGGGTATTCTTAAAGAGAGCTGTTCCCATATAACAGTGAAATGGGCCTGGGCTAGTAAGTCCTCAGTGAGGGTGGCAGGGCCAGGGGTCAGCCAAGGAGAGGGAACTGAGTGTGTCATCCCCATGGAGACATAGGCAGTGGTCCATCCCTTTGCACAGGAGGTACAGAGAGGAAGGACAGAAGTTTAAAACATGCATAAAAGCCTCAAAGTGATGGCTCAAGGAGACCTGAATAGGACTCCCCACTAGAGATGGCCATGGTGAATGAATCAGCTAGAACTCATCCAAGAAGTGAGCCAGCATGCTGAGCGGCGGGGCCCTATCCTTGCATGCCCCTCAACTCTGGCGAGGGCTGGTAGACTTGAAAATCTTAGTGAAGTTTGAGCAAAGGGTGTAACTGGTCCTGTCTCTTCTCTAGCCTCATGCATCCGGATGGTTGCTCCCACTTCCTGAGATCTTTCAGCTGGGACCTGGTGGTTGGGAAAGGCCAAAGGGATCTGCCCAGATGTGAAGGCCCCACTCCCAGGGCAGGCTGTCCCTGAGGCAGCCCTACTCCAGCTCAGGCAGGGGGCAGGCCATGGGGGTAAGTCCAGACACCTGGCTCAGCCCAGGCAGCTGGTGGGATATCAGGCCAGCACCTGCCTGCTCTCACTGGGAGACAACCCAACTCTTCAAATCTGCTGGTCTTTTCTTCTTCTTCCCAGAGGAGTAGAGGCGCCCATTCCGGGAAGCTTCAGATCTCAGTCTCCAAGCTGTGCTCCTCCCCCACCCAGCTCTCAGGAGGCACCGCTTGTCCGAGCTCTCTTGAATGTCGGGCAGTGTAGGGAAGGACCCTCATCCCTCTCATGCCGGGAGTGTCCACGCCCCACCCCCTGGGTAACTATCCGTCAGTACAGTCTGGAGGTGGGAGTGGGCAGGTGCTTGTCTTCGCTAGTGAAGACGCTACACTGCGCTTCTCTCTTACAAGGTCTGGGCTCTGCCCAACCAAAGAGGCAAGATACCCAGCTAAGCGACAGAATTTGCTTGGGACTCCCTGGGAGCCAAGTTTCCTGCCCTAGGCTTAAGGCAGTTAAGGCCCCCACACCCTTAACTCTTTTCCGCCCAAGTTTAGAGAGCTCCAACTTTGGGGCCTTTGTTTAGAGTTCAACAGCGCCGCCCCCTGGTGCTTTGTTGTGAGTGACCATAGCGGAGACGGCACAGGGTTAAAAAAAAAAAAAAAAAAAAAAAAAAAAAAAAAAGTTTGTCACTCCGTTAAGTTTTGGAACCACCCCCGGCATTCTTGGTACGTGAATAAGCGGAAAAGGTCGTGAAAGTGACAGATTCTCATCTCCTCCTCGCTGCTCTCCCCACCCTGCCCGTCCGCATGACCGCTCTTCTGCAACGCAAGTGGCATTTATATGCACCTTTATGTCACTCTGACATCTCAGCCAAATGCAAAAGTCCTTAACAGTCCCAAGTGGGATCCTCTTGGAGCCAGCAGCGTCTTCCCGCGAGGGCTCCCATGTGCCCCTTTTGGGGTGCGAGATAGGCTATCCCTTTGTGAAGCTGGACAAAAACAGACCAAACAGGCTAGCGCGCTTCCCAACTCGCCTGCCCCGATAGGGTTCGGCAGAAATTCGCCTGCCGCTGCTTCTGAAGGGTGACAAGACCTTGGAACCCTGACAGTATCCTCGCGACTTTCCCACGCGACGAGATGAGATCCAGCCAGGCAGCTCGCGCTCAGGGACCCGTGGGTCCTGGCTTGTGCGCGGGGGTGCTTGTGTTACCCCAGTCTTCCCCCTCTGCCTATCCTCGCACCAGCCACACCCTCTGTCCTCTGGGGCCGAGCGCACCCATCTCCTGCTCTAGGCGCCCGGGGCGGAGTCCAGTTCTCTTCTACCGATCGTGTCTTCAGGGATGTCCACGCTCTTGGCAGTTCCTCCCGAAATCCTCTTCTTGGCGGGCACCTCCCTCTAGAGCCTTACAGGTCCAGGGCATTACTTCCCCCCACCCCTCATTCAAAACCCTCCTCCCCCGTCTCCACTTCCCAAGGTTCTGCAATCCAGGCTTCCTTTGAAATCGGTAGTAACAATACATTTATAAGAAAAAGAAACAGGAGCAAGAGATTAGGAGGGGCTGCGGATTAAGACGCCCCCCCCCCCGAACTGCGAGCCCGAGGGCCCTAGTGGCGGGGGCGGACACTGAGGTAGCTGACAGAGGTGCTGTCTTCCCGTGGCGCCTGCGCCTGGCGGTCCAGTCCGGGGACCTCCCAGCTCCCCCGCCGGGTTTACTCATCTCCGCGAGGTGATCCCAGGAGCGAGGGCGGGCACAAGTCTCCCGAAGAACCCAGTAATCCGAGAATGCAGCATCAGCCCTTCCCACTAGGCACTTCCTTCCTTTTCCCGAACGTTCAGGAGGGAGGGCCGCGCACTTATAAACCCGGGCCCCGGCCCCCCGGCATGTCAGAGGCTGTCTCTGCAGGGCTGCGCGCCGCGGCTGGACGCGTCTGGGCTGGGACCAACGCAAGCGGCTGTCGCCAGCAGCGCCCTGCGCCTCTCAGCCCGGATCCGACTTGGGCCCCGTCGCGGCGCTTGCGCTCTCCCCGGCGCCTGCACAAGGCGTGCCGGGACAGCATGCTTCGGGTCCTGCTCCTCGGTGTTCTGGCCCCCGCTGGCCTGGGGCTCTCCGCACCTCCAGGGCCACAGCCACGCGGCAGCCAGTGCGTGGAGCACGACTGCTTCGCGCTCTTCCCCGGCCCCGCGACCTTCCCCGCCGCCAGCCAGGCCTGCGAGCAGCTGGGGGGCCACCTGATGACCGTGCGTTCCTCAGTGGCGGCTGATGTCATTTCCCTGCTACTGAGCGGCGACAGCGGCGACAGCCCGCGCCTCTGGATCGGCTTGCAGCTCCAGCACGGCTGCGACGACCCCGAGCAACTCGGGCCCTTGCGCGGTTTCCAGTGGGTTACGGGAGACAACCGCACCAGCTACAGCAGGTGGGCGCGGCTCCACGTCGACAGGGCCCCTCTCTGCGGTCCCCTGTGCGTCGCAGTCTCGGAGGCCGGGGCCCTAGCATCCGGCGAGCCGGCCTGGGAGGAGCAGCAGTGCGACGCGGAGGCCGACGGTTTCTTCTGCGAGTTCCACTTCGCAGCCTCCTGCAGGCCCCTGCTCGTGGACTCTGGCGCGGTGGCGGCCGCCGGTGTAGCGATCACCTATAGCACCCCGTTCCGGGCCCTTGGCGCTGACTTCCAGGCGCTGCCGGTGGGTAGCTCCGCCGCTGTAGAGCCCTTTGGAGTGGAGCTGGAGTGCGTGGCGCCGCGGGGAGAGGCCGAGGCGCGCTGGGGCCGGGAAGCGCCTGGCGCCTGGGAATGCAGCGTGGAGAACGGCGGCTGCGAGCACACTTGCAACCGGAGCGCCGGGACGTCGCACTGCCTCTGCCCAGCCGACGCCGCCCTGCAGGCGGACGGGCGCTCCTGCGCCGCCGCGCCTGAGGAGCAGTCCTGCTACGAACTCTGCGAGCATTTCTGCATCCCCAGCCCGGACGTGCCTGGTTCCTACTCGTGCATGTGTGAGACCGGCTACCAGCTGGCTGCAGACCAGCACCGGTGCGAGGACGTGGACGACTGTATCCAGGTGCCCAGTCCCTGCCCGCAGCTCTGTGTTAATACGCAGGGCGCCTTCACTTGCCACTGCTACCCGGGCTACGACATGGTGGACGGCGAATGCGTGGAGCCCGTGGACCCGTGCTTCGGGAGTAACTGCGAGTACCAGTGCCAGTCCGTGGGCCAAAATGACTATCGCTGCATCTGCGCCGAGGGCTTCGTACCTAGCCCTCAGGCCCCGCACAGGTGCCAGATGTTCTGCAACCAGACTACATGCCCAGCTGACTGCGACCCCAACAACCCGGATTCCTGCCAGTGCCCTGATGGCTACATCCTGGACGATGGCTACATTTGCACGGACATCGATGAGTGTGAGAATGGAGACTGCCCCGATGCGTGCCGCAACCTCCCTGGCACGTACGAGTGCATCTGCGGGCCTGACTCGCCCTTTGCCGGCCAGGTTGCCACTGACTGTGACCCCAAGATGAACGGTGACAATGACAGTGACAGTTACAGTGACAGTGGCTCTGGGGAGCCCCCGGTCAGCCCGACTCCTAGCACCACCTCCATCCCCTCGCCGGTAGGGCCCCTGCATTCTGGAGTACTCATCGGCATCTCCATCGCCAGCCTATCTCTGGTTGTAGCTCTTTTGGCGCTCTTGTGCCACCTGCGCAAGAAGCAAGGCACCACGCGGGCAGAGCCGGAGTACAAGTGTGGGTCCCCAGCCAAGGAGGTGGTGCTGCAGCAAGTGCGAACCGAGCGGACGCCTCAGAAGCTCTGAGGGGCTGCCTCCCTGGACCCTGGTGTTGGCTAGGCCTTCCCTCCCTCCTGTGCCTCTCCCCTGCCCCAGCCTTACTCCTTGGCCACCTAACCCAAAGCACTTTAACTGGCATGGGAACTGGAGAATACCCTCCCCGCCCCTTTTGCTGATTCTGCACACTGCTGGGGAGGGGTGGGGGTTGGAAGGAGTATGCGCCCCAGCCACTTCCACACGTCATTGGACAACTGGGCAGAGATGGCAATGAAGACACAGACTATAATGAAGACACAGACTATAGAGTGTCCCATGCCCTCACCAAGGGGCACAGGAGGGGTGAGCGTTGTTGGTTGGCAGTCTTTGGGGCAGACTGTGATCCTGTGGACTAGTGAGTGTAATCGAGGTGTCAGTAATGACGAAGATATTTATTTTTTAAGTATTTAGGATGGTTTTGTTATTTTGTTATTTTTTGCTTTTGCATTTTTCCCTACCTGTATGTGTCCAATACCCACTTTATATCCCTTCTGCTCTTTCTCCCTTCCTTGCTTCCCCCTTCCCTTTTTGTATATTTATGTACTTCCACTCTTCAGGTGGCGGTAAAACTATCTTGGTAGGGGTTTTTTTGGTGGGCTCACCTTGATAAAGCCAAGCCCCAGTTCCCTATTCATTTTCTCCCAAATTTCCCCCACCTGGAACTCAGCCAACCCACCTGGAGTCTCCCACCCTACCCTAGACCCTGCTTCTACCCTTCCATGTCTGCCTAGGCAAAACTCCTCCGTGACACAGAAACAGAAACACTACAAACAAGGATGGTTGGGAATCCATTTGGTCTTGAAGCAGATTTGCTAATTTATCCTGAAACTTCAGACTTCCAGAACAATACCATTTTAACAAAAGTTAAGATGTGAGAGACACTCATTTAACTAATGTTTGCTGGACTGTCATAGAAATTCAAGCTAAGGGATGTTTGTTTGTTTGTTTGTTTGTTTGCTTTTAACTTTTTAAACAGTGAGCCTGGGTTTTATTGTTGTCACTTTTCATTTGAACCAAAAGGTCTTTATTGCTCCTTATGCCGTTTCTTTTTCCCATTATTACAATTGCTGTTGTTGTTGTTGTTACTGGTTATTTTTGACAATGCTGAAAATGCTCTCGTGATAGCTCTAGATTGAGAAGGGAATGAAGGATCTCCCACGAGACAGTTTAAGAAAGTTATGAGCTGCACAGTTCATGCCAGTTACCATTTTGAGTTTTACTCTTCTAGTAATTTGTGCTTCAAAATAAAACCAGTTCTGCTGGCCTTGTAGGGAGTAGGGGTGGGGAATTTGGGAGCTTGGGAATGGAGCCTGGAGGATGCTCAATTAGGACCTCACCTTGATCAAGCCCTTAAGAATTTCTCCGACTTCAAAGAAGCCTTCTCACCCTGGCCACTTAGAACATGGTCGCTGGACAAGAGTTAGGAGCTGCCTGCCTCTGGCAGTTGGTTAGAAATGCAGAAACTTGGGCTGCATGAGAATCTATATTTTAACAAGATCTGCAGGGGTCTGCCCAGTATAGTTTGAGAACTGTTTCAGACAGCTTCCAACTTTCTGGAATACATTAAATGTGGATCAGTAATAAGTAGCAGGCCAAGTCAGGGCCTATATTCTCAAGAAACTGAGGAATTTTCCATTTATAGCTTTGCTTTCTGATAGAAAAGACTAGGTACACACCTTTAGACATTGCTACACAGGGTTGTTGGTTCAACTAAGCTAGGAACGAAATCGAAATCTGAAATCGAAATCATGTTTCACTGTTTGGGGAAAATGTATCATACGAGTGTATCTTTTGTAATACAAAGATTTTCCTCTATTTTGTAAACTCGGCACATTTGTACATAGTTATTTATTTATTGGAGACAAACTAGAACACAGGCAAAACTCTTGCTTATGACATCACATGTAGAAAATAAACAAATAACAGTGTGCTCTTGGGTTTTGTTTCTGTTCACCTAGGCTTCCCCAACCGCCTCATTTTGTCATTAAACAGGGCTCACAAACAATGCAAACTCCATGCCATGCATTTAAAGGCTGCTCCACACCCTATCACTAGTTCCATCTGCTCAAGGCACCATCTCTGACTTCAAAGTTCTCTCCAGAGGAGATTGTTTTCCCTGTAGGAGGACTTCATGTTATGTCTGTGTGCACAAATATTTATGTTTCTCTCTGTAACCATAACAACTTCATACACAGGACTTGTGTCTATGTGTTTTGAAACACATTATAGGATTATTTGTTGGGATGAGTTAAAGAAACAGTTCTTCTTGGGGCATCTCTAGAATCCCAGCTTGTGTCCTTCCTGTGAATGGTTTGGCATTATCTGCCCTCTGAGATATGTAAACACAACAGTCATGAGGGGTCTCAGTCTGTGACTCAAATTCAAACCATCATTTCCACATACCAAGGTCTCATGCAGTATTAAGCCATTCTTATTTCTGTTGGAGATTAGAAACATTGTCTTTTCCTGGGCCTCTTTTCCTCACATGGTGGCACTGGCTAAATTTTATATGCAGTGCTCTGAAAATTTTCATAAAACAGAAGTTGGAAGGGAATGGAGTTTGATCAAATATTCACGTATTTTTATGCATCTGGATAATGCTGAATTTCCTAGCTCTCATCTGAATAGTTACAGTTGTGAAGATGAAGTTGGAGATTTCAACATCCATCCTGGATGAAGCTGACAGCTTTGGGGTGTGGCTACTATGCACAGTGCCCTCCCGAGATAACACATTTGAGCAATGTTGCCCTTAGGAGTTTGGTAGGCTAGCGGAAAACCAAATTCAGTAGGAGGCACATATGAAGGAAAAACTTGATGTGTGCAGGCAAAGCTGGTACACATGAATTGTGCTGGGGGTCAAGAGGAGAGAGTGATACCTTACAAATTTGTCCTTACTACTGGACTTCCATTTTTCGAAAGGGTTTGCTTTCAAGTAGCCAGCAAATTGACTTAAGGCTTATTGCTTTAGCGTTTCCTCCTCCAAAGGAGGGGGCTTTTCTTAAGGAATATAAGAAGACCAAAACACACTTCTAAGACTCAGAGCCAAAAACCCTTACTGGGGCATCTTGGAGCCCAGGGCACTAATAAAGTGGGGTCCTAGTTCCTCCCTATCCTCCTCATTCCCTGTCCAGTGGGAGATCAGCATCCCTGCTTATAGGACTCGTCTGAACTTGAGATTCTCAAAACAACTGGGAAACCACAGCCTCACTCCGAGAAAGATGCCAGGGTCATAAACAAATCAGTCAGCTGTAAGAACAATTCCCCAGCATTTAGAATCAGAGTAAACCTTATGAAACAGGGGCTGTGGGTCATCTTATATGGTCTCACTCTGTGTTCACATTATTGGATATTCAGGTCTGAGGGAGAACTCCAAATCTCAGCAACTGGTACATGGTTGCTGATGATGTCCCACAACTTGTAGGGCATGGGGAAGAAGGCCAAGGTCATACTTCTAGATAACTCCGAACTTGATTTTATGAGTGAAATGGCATTTCTCCCCTCCTCAGCTCTAGCCCCTTTGTTAGACTATTTTGGCAAATATTTATTGAGCACGTACTCTGTGCCTGGTTTGGTGATTGTCATGTTAACAAGCCCTGCCTTAAGAAGCTTACATTCCCATGGGGGAGGTACATATAAAACAAATTGCTCCCGAACTGTATTTAACTTAGAGACAGTAGTAGGAGCTAGGAGGAGAACTTCAGCACAATAGGAGAGTGGGACTTAGGTTGCAGGAGTAAATAAGGTGTCTTTGACCCTTAACACTAGATGTGAAGGAGGAGCAGGGGTTGGACAAATGGAGAGTGGAGAAGAAAGCAGTCTGGGTGAAGGAACAGCATGTGCAAAGGCCCTTGTAGGAAAGAGTCTTAGCAGAGGGCAGGGCATGAAGCATGATGAACAAGGTGGAAGATCACCAAGATGGAACTGAAGAGGTAGAATGGAGAGGTAAGGGGGGAGAAGGATGGGGTGAGGGGACTCCAGGTCAGCTTACAGATGGGAAATTCTATACCAGAAGCAAGTATGTCACTCGAGTTTTTTTTTTTTAAGTTTATTTATTTATTTTGAGAGAAGAAAGAGAGAGAGAGAGAGAGAGAGAGAGAGAGAGAGAGAGAGAGAAAAGCATGAGTGGGGCAGGGGCAGAGACAGAGGGAGAGCTGCACATACTGTCAGTGCAGAGCCCAGTGCAGGGCTGGACCCCATGAATCATGAGATCATGACCTGAGCTGAAACCAAAAGTCAGACGCTTACCCGACTGAGCCTCCCAGGCATCTCATGTCACTCGAGTTTTATTAAGAGCATATTGGTATTCAATTTCTGTACTAAAATTGGTTGGGATAATAACAGCTACTTGTAGACTTATTTACATGCCCCCATAGGCAGACACCTGCACAGTTTCCCTTGTAAGCATCCACCAGAGCAAACATGAGTTGTGGGTGTCATATACACCTGGGTTTGAATCCCAACCTGATATGTGGTTGTCACATGACCATGGATACCATGCAACCCCTATAAGGTGGTAAAATGGGGTACTAGCACAGCCACTCCACAGGGTTTCCATGAACATTAAATGAAGTGAGTTAGCACAGGTTCTGGCACACAGCAGGGGCCCAATAAATGTTTGTATATTTGCCAATAAATTAGTAGATGCATAAGTGGATTAAAAATGATTATGCTGAGATCTCAAATGTCTTGGGAGCAAATTCAGGGTGGTGCAGAGAGTGGAAAGTACTCTTTCCAGGCAAGGTGCAGTCACTTGGAAGGGTTGCTGCCCCCTCTAGAGGAAGCATCATGGTGGGATGTGGGGATTCCTTAAGGAGGGATATGTTTGCAGAGTGAGAAGTAGCCCCTTGGGAGCTGTAAAATCCTGCTTCCAAGTTCTATTTTCCCTGCTCACTAATCCCATCAAAGCTTAGGGGTTCAGAGATCCCCTCCATTGTGCTCCCAGGGAGGCCACAGAGAAGGAGAGAACACACCCCAAAGCTTGCTTTCTCAGGGCCCAAAAGTGGCTCAGCCCAGGCAGACCCTGGAGTTGTGGGAAAGGCAGCACTACCCGCACCTTCACCCTCACCTGCTACACAGGGCCTTCAAATGTAGCAATACCAAAGAGGAGGAACTTGCAAAAGAGAGAGGAATCATGAGTTGAAAGTGATAGCTCCAGATGTCCCCAGATTCTTGAAGGGTGACTCTGGGCAAATCTTTTAACTCTATCAACCATCTGCCCCACTGGGGACTGCAAGGGGGCTGGTGGGTGTGGACACCTAAACAGATTTCTTCTGTGATTCGTCTTCCTGATTGAGTTCCCAGGGGCCTGCCGCATATGGGAGACTGCCGACTCAGAAACACTGACAGCTGCCACCTGCATCTGAGGGAAGGCAGTCTCATCCACCAAAGTGAGGGGACTTGGGAAAAATACAGGCATGTTTGCTCATCTTTGTCATTCTCTGTGGGGACAAAGAAGAACCTAAGCTCCTAAGGACCTAAGTGGTATTTGATCACTGATTAGGGTGCCACAAGAATTAAAATCTGGAGACCTGGAAAGTTTTCGCCATTAAGACCACAGGTCACAGGAAGAGCAGGCTTGGGCCAAATGGTGGCCAGTGCATTTTATTTTATCTCTTTTTTTTAAGAAAAAGAAAACCACAACATAATTGGCATACATTAAAATTCACCCTTTTTGGTGACCCAATATGTAAGTCCTGAAGAATACATGCATTCTGGGAACTACCACCATCATCAATACATAGATCATCCTGGTCACACCAGAGAAGTCGCTTAGGCCACTCCCCTGCATGCCACTGGAGTTGTCTACACACACCAGATGACACTCGCTAACCCTCCCTCGACCTCTTCAGGGTCTCTCCGCACCAAGAATCCTGTGTTTTCATGATTGAATCACATGGATGAACTTTTCTGAGCTTCGACCAGACAGCCCGACTCTCTTAACCTTCAGCAAACAAGTTTCAATGAAATCCGGCTCCTAGGTCTCCCAGTGCCCTGCTCATTTGCCTTGTGTTCTGGACTTGTGCTGCCCAAATTTCTGGCAGCCCACCAGGGATGCGCAAAGACACAAAAAAGCTAGATGGTGAATCCCCTGCTCCACAATTTCGGGGGTGGGGCTTGAGGGTGCAATAAAGAAGTAAGGAAGGTGTGTGCAAAGGGAAATCAGGGCACTGCTGCCTCCTACCCCTTGTGCCAACCACCTGCTGTGCCACTCCCATTCCTGGGCCCCTGGGTCTGCCATTCTGGATGTGGAGGGCCAGGTGACAGAAGAAGGGCCACGCTCTCTGCGGGCTTCTGTTGGTCTCATGTTAAATAGGGGTTGATTATTATTTCACATCTTCAGGGAAAACTAATGTTACAAAGAACATATGAAAGCACATTTTCATCATGGTCAAGACTCGGTGGGGGGGTACCCAGGCTCATTTGAAAACATATCCTCTGACCTTTGCAGGCGCTTCTTCATAAAATAATACAAGCAACGCCTGACTCTTCCTTTCATTTTCAGAATGTGTGCCCAGATTCAGCACTATCTCTTTTTGTTTTGAGAAAGTCCTCCACCGCCCCCACCCCCTTTTTGTCTTGGTCAGTAGGTTCAGATGTAGGCAAACAACCAATTTCCTCTCACAAGAGAAAAGAAATATTTTTTTAACATCAGATTCTAACAGAATCAAAATCCTTCTCAGCTTGTTTAGAAAGTATGATTACGAAAGACAAAAGAACCCTGGGGGATGCGTTAATTCAAAGTCACACCCACAGGAAACAGGGGAGCTAGCCACAGAAGGGTTTTAGGATCCAGTGATAAACACTGAGATTCCAAACTGGGGTCCATGATGATAATGCCCCCCACACCCAGGCCATAGGCCAGATACTTTTCTGACTTTCTGTCTGAAATAAATCTTTTATTATTATTTTTTTTTAATGGGACATATCACGACTGATTTTATCCCATGACTGATTATCCTTCTTCCCCTCCGCATATTGGACATGTGGCAACTTCTCTCTGTTGTCCTTCTGGAATCTTTCTTCTGGCTTCACACTGAGGCTGACCTCAATTGCATATTCATGGGCTGTAGGACCCCAGCAGACCTTCCTTCAGCCACCCAGTGAGGAAGAAGGGCTTTGCAACAGTATCCTGAATCCTCCCCCTCTTCCTTCTGCTTTCCACCTCAATTCCATTTAATTCCTTGAGAACAAGGGCCCACGACTCCCACGGACTCTGGGGAACTAGAACTTTGCACACCATCTTGCCTGTAATAGGGGCACATACTGTTAAAGTTGTCTTGAAATAATGACTGAATCCAAAAGTGACACTTTTGGTGATTCTTTGCCAGAATGTGATTCCTGTCTTTCTTCAAACATTTTTGCCCTTCTCCTAAAGGTGGGGCTTCATAAGTCTACTAGTAACACGACAAGAAAGGGAAGTCTGAGAAGGGCCCGGAGTAAATCCTGCCCTCTCTGTTTCATTTGTCTGAATGTCCAGAGCTCAGGACAAGGCTTCAGTAAACACAGAGCTACCCAGCAGCAAGCCTGTGGGCCTGAGATCAATGGAAATGAAGCTTCTGTGGGGTCTTGAGGGGTATCCACTCTGCAAGGCTTTGGAGGGAGCCCGAACCCCTGGCTTGGAGGGAAAGCCGTGCTCTTTCTCCAGAGCTCAGAGTAAAAGCCTATGAGGTCATCAAGAAGCTGGCACCTTGCCCAGAGACATACTCAAGCCCATGGTTGTGGGTGAGGGATTTCTGGAGCCCAGGGTGGTTCTTTTCAGATATGGGAGGTCGAAAGGCAACGTTTCCTGAGTATTGTTTCCTGAGGGATCCCTGCCTGTGTAAAGGAGCTCAGGAAATGGTATCCGGTGGAGGGCCTCCCTCAATTTAGGGATCACATTGCCCCAGATCTGATCCCCTCATGTCCTCCATGCTATTGGCAACCTGCCCTCTCAAGGCATGTGTCACGGCCATGAGGAAAATGCTTGGTGACAACAACAGTCCCCATCTTAACTTGGGGTGGCAGTAGCAGTTAAGTAACGTAACTGTGTAGGTTTGCCAAAATTCATAGCACTGAGCACCTAGAAGGAGTGAGCTTTGCCTTATGTAAATTACACTTCAATAAAAATAGATTGAAAATAAATCACAGGCTAAAGAAATCCTGATTTAAAAAAACACCAGTGTGCCAGGCTGGCTCAGTCGGTTGATCATCTGACTCTTGATTTCAGCCTCAGATCATGATCCCAGAGTTGTGGGATCCAGCCCCGAGTCGGGCTCCATGCTGAGCAGGGAGCCTGCTTGAGATTCTCTCTCTCCCTCTGCCCTTTTGCCCCGTTTGCACTCTTTTGCTTTCTCTCTCTCTGTCTAGAATAACAACAACAACAACAACAACAACAATAAAATAAAAATTAAAAAAAAATTAAAAACAACAAAAAATACAACAAAAATACAACAAAAAATACAACAAAAAAATACAACAAAAAATACAACAAAAATACAAAAATACAAAAAATGCCAATTCTCTGCATCGACCTTGTTGTTTTCCTTCTCTGTCATTTGGTCACTCTCTGAATGTTTAGCCTTCTTCTGGGCCAGTCCCCTGCACAATCAGGGGGTAGATACTGTCATTCTGGCCTTTCTCCAGGGGCCACAGAACTTTTCCTGCGGTCCCACTAGGCTGGTATGTGGATTCTCTCTCCCTGGTCTGTGTGTCCCCAAGTCTATTCTTTCCAGGCCACCGCACATCTGCACTGTGCCAGCGTTGACCTCAGGCAGCCCATGTAGACCCAGGCACCACACTTCTATGTGGCATCAGTGGGTACCCACAGTGTCTTTCGCTAATAGAAAGCCAAAGGTTTTTATTTTAACCAAGTCAGTACTTCCATTCTGAGTGATTCAGTTAATGATCTTGGATTTTTTTAACATTAGTTCTCCCCCACTTTCAAAGGTGCCCCTCCTGGTTAGGCCAATCCATTCATATGATTGGGAACTCTGCCTTTCTGTTGAAAAAAGTTGATGACTGTTGAAATGGAAAGAACACGTTCCACCTGCCACCCTCGCACTGAAAAATGGAGGGCACAAGTGCCCAAACTTTACAAGGACTCAAGACTCCTTGATGGGTTTCTTTGCCAGGTTGACCTGACCCTCTCATTAAAGTCTGCCACTGCTGTGATGTGGCATGGTCCTAAATCCTCAAGGGGACTTATGAGGCACTGCTGGTCTGTCTCCTAGTGCCTGTTGCTGACTGGGCATCATCCGTCCTCTGTTCCAGTCATCTTTGGCATCTTCAGTGCTTACCATCACAGGTCCTTTGCACATGCTGTGCCTTGAGCCCTTTGCACTTTCCACTCCACCCCTTCTTCTCCTGGCTGATTCCCACTCATCTTTATGAGGATGTCATCTCCAGCAACCTTCCGGGGGAAACCTACCCTATGACGATGTCAGGTTCTCTTAGTATATCATCTCATAGAAACCAGAGTCCATTCCTGTGTGTTCTTATTTTAGCTTAAAATTGTACCATCATTTCTGTGGTTCTCTGATGAAGGCTCATCTTTTGCCTCTAAGCTCCAAGCTTCATGAGGACAGGGGTGCTGTCTGTGGAGACTCCCCATCTTACCTCAAAGCTGCCAGAAGCAGCACTCAGCATGCTGTCTGATGCACACTCCCAGCACACACTTCCACAAAGCAGAGCTTCAAGGACAGTGCCTTAGCACTCTGATATTTGTGCTTAAGGAATCTGAAGCTTTTCTGTCACATACTTTGGGTAAGGGGTGGTGAGAGACAGGGGTGTCAGAGAAGAGCTTCAAAACCCAAATTTATAGGAATTTGCCTAGCCACTGGTCAGTCTTCCATGTCTGGTTTCTGAATAGCACAGCAGAAACATACATTTGTTTTTTGGTTTTTTTTCCTTTGATATCAGCCTTCGGCACCTAAGGAGTGCTAGGTATGCTGTTTTTAATGAAAGTGAAGCCAAGAATTTAAAGAAAAAATGAAAATAGTATGCATCTTTGTTCAATGACATAGAGCTGACAGGTTGGGCAAGAATTCCAATGAGTGATCACCTGTCATGTTCAAATACCATTTTACAATCATCTGGAGAAAATAAATACCTGGCTTGTCACTGAACAGTAAGTTAAAGACAGCTTTAAAATGCAAAGCAGTTCACTGATTGAGGGGTGTCTGAAGGCTGTTTCTGCCCAGGTAAAAAATATTTTCATTCACTTTGAAGCCAAAAGCTGTTATGGTCAGTAGAAGCAGGACTCAGGCCACAGCCTGCCTGCATGTCTTCATGGCTGACCCCTGAGGCAGGTGAAATGTGTAATGTGAAATGCTCTCAGGACCCCAGCTACTTCCATCTCTGACTTTAATTCACAAATTCTGCAAATTTTCTGCTCAGGAACCTGAGGGGTTCATGTAATCAGCTGTTAACAAAGGCCTCAGGGTTGATGCTAACTACCACTGTTGGTGGACTCTAAATGTGTCCCCCAACAAATGCCCGGGATACTTTGTGGGTGCTGAGTTGCTAATCACCAAGAAGTGAGAAGGCTCTGCAGCTGAGGAAGACACTGGCCAGCAGCACACTCTCCACCCCTAGCCTGCCCCTCCACTGCGTGATTTATGACTCCCAGGTCAGGGGCAGCATTAATGCTAATTTTTAACAAGGGATAGAGAAAGCACTAAGCATAGACGAATGCTGTCTTTCACCCTCCCACTGCCTCAGCATGCCTCTTCAGTGCTTTTGAAAAGGCAGTTTACAGCTGAGAAGAACTCAAAACCCACACCCTGCTTTGTGCATATTTCATGTGAGAAACTATGGCTCAGAGAAATTATAGCATTCACTGCTGGCTGGCTTGGCCAATGGAGGGCCCCTGCCTCTCAGGGATTTTTCCTTTCATCACCTAAGGCTACCTCTACTTCAGCCATCACCAAGTTAAAAACATTGTATTTTCAAATACTCAGCCCAGCCCAGTGTTGCCAAGACTCCTGGTCAGTGCTCCGTCTTGCTCATCAGAGAGTTGGCCTGGTGTGAATCACTGTTGGACACTGAAGACAAGGACTGTAGCCCCCCCACCCAAGAGGGGGCAAAAGCCCAGCAGCCCATGCCCATGTCAGATCTTTTCCAGTGGCCCCTCCACCACATTTACTCAGTGACCACACTGCTGCATGCTGCCAGGCACTGGGGAACAAAGAAATAATTAAGTTTTAAAGACTGCTAAGAAATTATGGTTACACAAGGCCAGTCAACACCAGCACTGGCTTACTCCAGATGCCCAAGGCAACTCGAGTGGGTATGATAGGTTTGGGACAATTGATGTCTATGTGTTTACATGCATGCATGTGTGTGCATGTGTGCGCACATGTTTGTGAGTTCAAGGGGTTCTTGCACCTTAGTTAGGAGCTCCCAAACCACAGCCATGTCTCTGGGATACAACACAGATTGGCTACACATTTTCTCTCTCAGACAGATGTAGACCACCCCAATGTGCAGACCCTAATGGCCTTCATCTCTACCTCACCCACCCAGCCCTATGAGACACATTTGGATCAACACTGATTACCGCCTACAGATCATACTGCTGGCTGGCCATGTAGAGGAGTAAGGATCCAATGGTTATATGCCCAAACACAATGTAGGTAAGGCTTTTTGTTTTTCATTCAGTAGGGAAGAAGCTAGATTCTATAGCCACATGGAAAAGAGCATACGTTTAGTTCTCTGTCACGGTGTGCCGACATTGGAAGACCTCGTTTTATTACAGACAGAACTCTGAGGACCCTAGAGTTCAGTCACTTGCCTGGATCACACAATGTTTATATCTAGGACCAGAAGTCAGCTCTCTTGCCTGGTTCTCATACACCAGGCACCTGCTCATATCAAATAAGACTCTGGTTTTGGCCCTAACACTTCAGGGAAGAGCCCTGTTCTGTTTCCTTCTCAGAGAGGAGCCCCTGCCCATGGTGGAAGCAGAGCATCTCCCTGGGCCTTGCTCTGCCCTCCTCAATCTTCTTTAGCCTCCTAGAAGCCCTCTGTGTCCACCTTGGGATGCCTGCTGGCTGCCCCAAAAGGCTCAAGTCAGGCAAGTTCTGCTAGGCTGGCAGGTCCCTTGTGTTTTCTCTTGAAGCCCTCCTGCTAGGAAGCTGCAAGGCTGACCCCATTTGAAGAGCAGAGGGGCTCTCTCTCCAGCTGTCCTCACCTCCCTCCCTGAGTATCTTCCTTTCTGCACCGGGATGGGCTGGCCAAACCCAGAAGGGTGTTTTGCTTTGCTCAGCCAGGTGGAGTCTCCCACACAGCTGTTCACATATGTTTAATTGCATGTTTTCACTCCAGGCCCCTACAGAAGCATTGCAAGGATTTATTCACAGAAAACAGGATTAAAGCTCTCATAAGCTGACTTTTTCCTTTGGGAAAAGCTAATTTATCCTTGGGTTAACATTAGGCAAGAAGTTACAGCTGTTTACCATGTTCAGCCTAGATATGTTTATTATGTACATCTATCTGGCTGGTGTTTTACTGAATTGCGATTTTTTTTTTTTTAACAGTGGGTGACAGAGCTGCCTCCTCTATCCAAAATCTGGGCTGATTTCCATCTGCATTCTCTGGTCTCTTCCCTCCCACCTCCAGTTCCCTCCCACTCACCACTGCGGTATAAACTGGTCAACTTAATGAGATCTCATGTTCTCATGACAAAGGGTCATGGCAAAAAATCACACCATAGGAGCTAGATGAGATTCATCCTTTCTGCTTTATTATTATTATTACTGACCTGGTTTTGTGCCTCATAACAAATCCCACATCATGACTTTCCAAACCTTTCCTACTCACAGGAAGCCTGCTGCTAGCCCCAGAAAACTGGAGTGACATTTCTGACTGCAAGCAGGCACTGGGCCTGGAGGTGCCCCAGGCTGTCATGCATCAATTTCAGTTAGAAAAGATCCCAGGAATGGAAGCCAATGGTGTGCTTGGAGGCATCTTCCTTCCTCCCTTCCCTTTTCGAACATGCTATGTCCCCACCACAGGCAGAGTCTGCAGAGAGCAAGGGCACAGGCTGCCTCCACCCTCTGGACAGCCCTCTCCAAGGCAGAGATTCTGTAACACGTCACATGCAGATGGCCATTCCTGCTTGGCATCCCCCTGCTTCCCACCCCTCGGAAACTAGTCAGAGATCCAGGAATAATTAACATCTGACCACGTCCATGTAGTCCTACCCCCATGGAGGTGCCCCCCTAGAAACCAGAGTCCTGAGGACAGAACAAAGGAAAGGAGCTTTGATGCTCTTGGGGCTGGCCCATAGACTGCTGGGAAAAGGTGGCTGTGGCTGTGGTGGGAACAGGTGGTGGCTCTTAGATGAGCATCTAGGACTGGCAGTCTGCTGGGGTGTCAGGGTAGCACAGACTCCCTTACAGGTGGCCAGGCTGGGGAGGAGGTGAACGGGCTCTTCAGAAGGTGGTGGTCCTGGTGAGAGGGATCGGCTTGCGGCTGGGTTCTGGTCGTAAGGGCTCCTGCTGACAGGGGAGTGGGGGGCATATCCATCCTGCCCCACCTCTACTCTTGACAGCAGTGGCATAGTAGTCCAGGGGCTCTTCCTCAGCACCACCTGCGACGTCCAAGAGGCAGCAGCGCAGGCAGAGAACCCGCTGGAAGGAACGGCGGAAGTTGTCTGAGAGGAAGCCATAGAGGATAGGGTTGGCACAGCTGTTGGCGTAGCTGAGGATGAGGGACACATGGTTGACTGTGGCATCAAGGCTGGTCACAAACAGGTTTAGCAACTGCACCACGTAGAAAGGCATCCAGCAGAGCACAAAGACGGCTACCACCATCAGCACCAGCCGCGTGATCTTCTTTTCTGAGCGCCTGCGCTGCTGCCAGCCGGCCCGCAGTGCCACCGCCCGCATCTTGCCCACGATGAGCAGGTAGCACAGGCCGATGGCCAGAACGGGCAGCAGGAAGCCCAGCAGGAAAGTATAGATCACAAAGACCGCCGACCAGGCCGGGTGAGGCCAATGCAGGTTGCAGGCCACGGCTTGGCCGCCCCGAGCCGGCTTGGTGTCAGCGAAGATGGCGATGGGCAGGGTGACCAGCAAGGATGCCAGCCACACGCCCAAGTTGATGAGCTTGGCCACGCTGGGCCTCCGGTAGGTGGCGGCGCGCAGAGGGTGCACCACGGCGACGTAGCGGTCCACGCTGAGCACCGTCAGACAGAAAACGCTGGTGAACATGTTGAGGCCGTCCACACTGAGCACCGCGCGGCACAGCACAGACCCGAAGGGCCAGTGGCGCAGGGCGGCCGACGAGGCCACGAAGGGCACGCTCAGCATGAAGAGCTCGTCCGCGATGGCCAGGTTGAGCAGGTAGATGTTGGTGGCCGTCTTCATCTTGGCGTAGCGGAGGATCACGAAGATAACCAGGGCGTTGCCCACCAGGCCCACCAAGCACACCAGTGCGTAGATGCACTGGATGGCGACCATGCCCGGTGCCCCTGCGTCCCCGGTCCCCGCCGCTGCCTCCTCCTCAGCAGGGGCGCAGCTGGCGTTGACCGCAGGGGACCAGGCTGTCTGGAGCTCTTCCTCGCCCTCTGGGGGCAGCGTCGGGGGGGCGCTCATGCCCAGGGGTGCCCGCCCGGGGCGGCGGGAGCGCGGTGGAGAGTACTTGCCCTGGGACTCCGGTGCAGGTGCGTGCGCCTCTGCCTGCTCCGCCAGAAAAGCCTGCGGTGGGCCCCGCGGGGAGCGCCCGCCAATCCCGCGCCGTGCGCCCTCCGCACCCCAGTCCCAGCGCCCGCGCGTCCCCCCCCCCCCCCCCCCCCGGCCTGCCCACCTCCGCGCCCCCGCCTGGGATCCAGCCCCGCCCCAGGTCGTCCAGAGCCCCAGATGGACCTCCCGCCCCCTCAGCTGCTCACCTCAGATCCTGTCTTGTCTGACCTTTGGCCTCCCACTCCCCTGCTCTGCCCTCTGCAGCCGCGGAGCTAGGGGTCCCAGAGTCCTCCGTTTGGGTAACGCGGCCCTGGGGTGGTAGCGACTATGCTGAGCGTGCAGAGCCCTTAGCCAGGCGCTTGACATCCTCCTCCTCTCCACCGCGCCCCCCTGCCCCTATGATCTTCTCGAAGACCTGCAGGGTCTGTCCCATCATTAAACTCATTTCCTAGAAGCGGAACCTGAAGCTCCCAAAGGCGTCGCTGTGAATTCCCGGTCTGCCCGGGTCCCAGTCGCCCCCTCCCTTCACTCCGCGCAATCGCAAATCCCAGGACCTTTTCAGTGAGATTTCTGTAGGATGGAGGTGGGTGGGCGCCGGGAACGGAGATGCCAGAGGAGGAGGCACAGAGGAGGATCCACAGAGGAGGAGAGATGCCACAAAAGAAGGCCAGCCTCTGCGTCCGATGCTCATCGCGCGGGGCAGCACCGACAGCGGCAGCTAGCCCCAGAGCCAGACGCCGCAAAGCCTATGCCAAGCTGGCTGACTTCTGAGGCGTCCCCACTGAGGTCTCTGAAAGGTGCCTGGGAAAGGGTGCTCTGGAAAGGTCGGTGTTCGGGGCTGGATTCCCTCCTTCTCCCAAACTCCAGAGAGTGCAAGTTAACACCCTTGAGCTGGATGATTCTGGGCTACAGTCCGGGTCTGGGGATCCAGCAGGCAGTCTCACAACCCTGGCCCTACTGGTCAGGCACAGGGCACAGCAGAATTAGTGAAGTGGGGATTTGTCTTGGAAGATAATCCGCAGGGAAATGCTGGCCCTTTGGAACACCACCTTTGCAGGCCAGTGGCCTCCTTGAGCCTCCCTTCAGCACACTCCTGAAATGTCTTTGATGCATCTGGAAGTGGCTACTGGGTGCCAGAAGTGGGGTCCCATCTCCTATGCTGGATGGCTGGAGCAGCTGCGGAGGGGAGGCTGTCGGGATGATTAAGGCCAGCTAGAGGTGACCTGTCAGAGGTCTGACTGCTATCTATCCAGGATTTGGTGGGGGGGGGGGGGGAGAGGGGAGGGACCGGTGATCAGCCCCTGTGCAACATAGTGGCTGAGTCTAATCTCTGTCCCTAGTTTCTGCCACCCAAATGGTTCCTTTAAAAGATTTGTCTTAAAAAAATTAATAATAAAAGATTTGTCTTAGCAACCCTCCTCCCCTTTATGGACACTCTTTAAATTAGTCTGTTCTTTCCTCTGCTCTCATTTTCCTCATTGTCTCTAAGGGAGAGATGCTTATGGGGAAAGAGATGGTGGCTTCGACATTCTAGGGTGCAGGTGTTTGGGGGGGGTGACAGAAACCCAAGATTTGGGTGGAGGGAGAAATACAGGGGCTTTTCTTTTTAGTCCTGGACACGGGGGGAAATCTTTAAATGATTCCCCTCGAGGCCCAATAGGGGAGGTGTCCCACAGCTGTTTTGCATGCCTGGATACCCCTCTACCATCATTCTCTCTGTCCATTTAATGCCCAGCCCCCTCTCATCTCTGAATATTTCCTGGTGTCTTGCCTAACACGTGAGCCCTTGGGATCTTTCCCACCTCTACTTTGGATAGTTTTTCTCCTAACCTTTCCTGGCTCTGCCCTCTCTCCCCTCATGCAGACATACAATTCACAGCAAACCAAGCTAGCATTTAATAAGGTAAATATGTATTGCTGTTTTCTGCGGTTTTAGAAAACAGCCCACATTATGAGTGTGCTGCATGTAGCACTGGGGACACCCAAACCCAGCATTTCTGGAGTCCAGAAGTCAGGGAGACTGAGCATTCATTCATTCATTCATTCAACAAATGCTAGTGGAGAGTATGAGTCCCCTGCGAAGCATGGTTGCATATGTTGTCTTATATGGGATGATGGCCTACTGTGTGCAGGGCCTTGGAAGGCTTATATTTTCACCACCGCCCCACATTGGAAACATACTGGAAAGTGCCTGGGATCACAGGGGAAGGGTGGTGGCAAAGAAGGAGACAAAGAGCATGATAGTGAGGATGAAGGTGTACTTCAGAGAGAGAAGCTGGCAGAGCAGATGCTGCTGGGGGCCTGGGGAATGAACTGCGAAGTGGCAGCAGTACTGGATGCCTGGCAGGGGAGCAGAATGTAGTGGGTGATGATAAGGTATGCCTTGTGTGCCTGGAGGAGGCCTAGGGCCGTCATCTGAGGAGGTGAAGTTGGGAGTGTGTATAAGCCAACTGTCAGGGTCAGAGTTGGGGTCTGCATGGCTTCCTTACCATGACAGAGGGTGGCCTCGGGGTCCAGGTCTGTGAGGTTTACACAAAGAGCCTTTGGAGCATTTGGAACAGCACAAGCAAGAGCTGCATGTTTGTGCCAGGACTGCTGCAGCGGCAAGCAGAGAGGGCACACTGGTGCATTCTAGGTACACACAGGGCAGGTAGGCTCAGCACTGTGGCATCTTGACCTTGAAACTAGGCTGCCTGGTTCAAATACGGCTTCACCTCCTCCCAGATATGCAGCCTTGGGCAAGTCCCTCCATCTTTTGTGCCTCTGTTTCCACATCTGGAAAGTGGGTGTAATGGTAGTAATTATTTGGTAAGGCGCCATGAGGACCCATTACCTTGGCATACCTATGGTAACTGGGGGAGTACCTGGTCGTCATCAGCACTCAGTGAGTGTCAGCTGTCAAGGTTATTTATTTTTCTAACCCTCTCTGTGTGATGAGACTAAAGAGAAGGTCTGCCTGCTCCCGCTTGGCCCCACGTTATTGTCTGATGTTCCACTGGTTAGTTCCCTTCAGAGGGTAAAGGGTCAAGGGGGTGGTGGAGGCCACTGACACACTCCCCCATTAATTATTATTATAGGTTTTATTGTCAGATGTATCGGTTTCTACTAACAGTGTTTTTATATCTAACCTGTATTGAAAACAATCCTAAGACACATGGGGAGAGCATTACTTCTATCTCAACTTTGTGCAAATGACCCAAACAGAGCAAGCTTTGCAGACACAGCCTGACCTTTATTCTGCTTTGACTCACACCTTAATGATGGGTTATGCTCAAACCAGATTCTCCTGGGAGTGAAAGGAAGCTCTATTAGCAGTTGTGCTGACCAACAGCATGACACCTGACTCTTCCAGGCAAACCAGGACAAGGATCCTCTAATTATGGGGGACTCTCCAATTTAACTTTTGAATTTCCACTTTAAGTGGCAGAAAATAAAGTTTGTGAAGCACCAGATTAACTTCTAAGGGGCTGTCACACATCTCCCCAGAGCATCATAGGGAAAGGGTTTGCAGTGGTAAAGGTGAGGTGTGCATTTCACTGACAACACCAGGAGATATTGAAGATTAAATTGAAATGTCTATGTGTCCAAGATCAAGAGCAGGGAATCATACCATTTCCAAAAATACTCTCTCCAGACTTCTATATTTAGGGAAGGATCAGAGAAGCATTTGAAGTGTGGACCACTCACGCAACAGTGAATTCTTGAGAAAATGAGCACTCACAGTGCTGAACCCCCTCCTGAGATGGCTCTGGAGGGACATGTGCACCTAGGTCATATTCAGCTCATCCTGAGATGAACACTTTCCTGCCCATCCCATTTCTCTACTTTGCTCTCTGGCCTCAAACCCCAGGCCTAGGTTGGGAGTGGGGTTCGGGGATTGAAGAGAGTATCTTAGCTTTTGAAAAATTGCCATAATGATGAAAACAAGATTGAGTTTATACCGAGAATCACTGCCTTCACTGCAGCATCATCATAATGGTAAAATATCATGGACTAGAACAGGTTTAGAAATTGAGGTCTGATGTGGAGGTTCTTCTTCCAAGTCAAGAAAGTCATGAGGCTGAGCTACTAGGATTTGTGTTTGAGCTGACAGTGTGGGGTGGAGGGGGTAATTCTTGAATGGCAGACATTTTGGGAGGCAGCATAACATAATGTGACTGCTTTGATCTGAGTCCCAGCTCATTGCTTGCCAGTTATGTGACCTTGGGCAAGTTACTCAACCTCTCTGTTTCTCTACTTCATCCCCTGCAAAGTGGCCTTAATTCTAGTCCTACCACAGATGGATGGGCTGTTGTGGGGACTGAACAGGTTGACATATGTGAAGCAGTTACAACAGTGTCTGGCTCCAATAAACACTATATGTTTATTATTAATAAAATGTTTATTATTATTAATATTCCATCTGAAGTCTCTGGTGCTTGGTAGCTCAAAGCTCCTGGGCACATCTGGTTTTTCTGACATTAAGCAGAGGACCCCCTCTGTTAGCATCGGTGAGCTGGAAGGCGCAGGCATCACTCATGGAACATGTGTGCTGCTGGAGTGTCAAAAACCAGGCACAAACATGCTCAGACTGGCAGTGAAGAGAAGGTCCCATCCCTCACTGGAGCCCAGGACACAGGATCTGACACAGGATCCTCAGCTTCTGGGAGCTCACTTCCCTGATAGCCAGGCACCCTCTGCTGCAGGTTGGCACCCCTGGGAAAATTCACAACCACGGATGCCTGGGCCCCATTCCCACACACTCTGAGTCATTTGGTTTGGAGGGGGACTCAGGCATCTGAATATTTTAAAGGCTCTCCAGATAATTCTAAAGTGTATTGATGCATTGCTCAATTAAATGGAACCATAAGAGACAGGCAACCTGGGGGCCACAGTGTGTGGAAATCACTGGGCCTCCAGGGAGGCTGAAGGGACAGGTCAAAAGAAGCATCCAGGAAACTAGAGACCCCTCTGCACAGAGAAACAGACAGCTCGAGAGGGGCAAGGTGCAACCTGCTGGATACCAGATGGGATTAGGCTGGGGCGGTTGGGACCCCATAGCTGTCCTCTCCCAAGGCACTAAATATGCCACTAGAGAAAACAGAGTGCAACATTCATGCTGAGTAAAAGCGGGGGAAACAAAGTGCATTTATAAGCTGTTTTTTTTAGCTCACCTGTCCCATTGCTGTAGGATGTATATATGAGGGGCCTATTTTGGGTCTGTTGATTCAATGTCTGGCATCAGACCCAAATTGCTCACCTGTACATAGTTATAAGCAGCAAAGGGCTGGATTTGGGCTGGATCTGAGGGCCCTTCTCTCTCCTCCAGGTCGCGATAGGGCCACCCATGGGTATGGCTGGCCCCAGTAGCTGGTAGGCACCTGGAGTTTCTCAGTGTGAGTGACAGCTGAGAGGGTGAAGTGGGGGCCTCACAGCCCCTCCTCGAGCCAGGGGGAACAGCTCCTTTGTGGGCAATGTGACTACCTCCTCTATTTCCACACTTCAGGTGTGCCCCCCTGGTCAGGAGTCATCTGGCCTCCAAGCATCTGGGCAGCAGGTCTGCAAGAACAGCTTCTTCTGCAAATAGCAGTGCACCTTGAAGAGACTTGACCTTCAGCAGTATGAGGACTATCGTCCCGAGAGCCACTTCTGTCACCTGCTGATTAGAAAATCATCTGAAGAGCTCTCAGGATCTCAGCTGGGCTTTGATAGCTTCTGCTGAGTATACTAAAGCATAATTTACCAGGGGCTGAGTGCATGGCATTGTCAGAAGTGATTTACATAATTGCCTCTTCTTCAGATTCCCATCTGAACTCTAGTGATATGTGGACAATGTGATGATAATACATCCCCACTCCACCCCAAAGACATTAAATATGAGGGCAAGGAATTCCTTTAAGAATTTATTACTTATTCAATGATTTTCTCGAAAGAAAGTAAGCCTGAAATCATATGAGCTAAGCAGAAAGTCGGCATTAGAAGGGCACAAGTCTGGGATAGGAACAATGTTTATGTAATATCCATATGATGTGTCCAGACTCTGCTGTCAATTGTTTGGATCAAGGAAATTGAGCGCCTTGAGCGCTGTTCTGTTGTCTGGGAGTTGTTTCCGGCTGTCCCAGCATCCTGGCCTCATCACTTTGCATGTAGAAGAGAATGAACTGGAAGACAAAACATGGGTTTCGTTCTGAATGCTTTGTTCATGACAGGTGTGAGTGTGGGTGGTTCGTTTAGAGCACTGTTGCTTCAAGAGGACCCGGGACAAGCAGCACCCGCACTGCCTATGAGAAGTGCACATCCTGGACCTGCAGAATCACAAACACGGAAGGTGGGGACCAGCCACAGTGCTCACCAGAGCTCTAGGGGACTATGACAATCTTCAAGTCTGAGAGCCACTGGCATAGCCTTTCTGAGCCTCACTTTCTTGTCTTCCTAGAGTGGTGAACCAGTATCAGGAAAGATCATTTGGCATGAATGCTCTGAAATCTCTAGACTACCTTGGCCACATGGCTCCTGAACACCTGAAATGTAGATATGTGCTAAGTGTAAAAGACACATCAGATCCCAAAGACTGAGGGTAAACAAAAGAATGTAAAACATCATGTTAATATGTTTTATTGATTACATGTTGAAATAATATTTTAGATATGAAAGTAAAGTCAAACATATTATAAAATGAATTTTACCTCTTCCTTTTTTCCTTTTTTAATGCAACTATTGGAAAATGTAAGTTACATTTGTGTCTCACATTATATTTCTCCAGCGTTAGAACCCTACTGGATGCCCCAGCAATGCTGTTAATGTGCTGTTCCCGCGTGGTCACTAGACCCATGTGTCTCTTTGAATTAAACTTGTAAAAAATTCAATTCAATCCCTTAGTCACATTAACTATGTTTCAAGTGCTAAATAGTCACATGTGGCCAGCATACAGAACAGTGGAAATCTAGAACATTCCATTGTCATGAAAAATATAGCATTAGAATTTAAGTGTAGGGCCTTTAGGCCCCAGAATTCCAGTCTGGTTCTGACAAAGTTTCAGCCATGGTTATATGCCTCCCAAATACCACTACTTCCTCTTCCTTATGTATAGATCTCTGATTTTGCTTAGGACTCCACTTTAAATGTACTCAGGTTCTCCTCAATCTGTGATTTGTTTGGGCATGGGCATCTGCCCTTCCTCTGGCCAAAGAGATATGAGGGTACATTATTGAAGTTGCAGGGGCAACTTCTGGGAAAGTTTTGGCTATTGTCTGGCAGGGATATAGTGTTTGGAGGGGCTGCAGCCACTTAGTGATGATGAGGTAAAAAGCTTATCTGATATGAGAGCCAGTATGTTGAAGATGGTAAGGCAGGAAGCAAGAAAGAACTAGGGTACTTGACAGTAGTGAGAGCTAATGAGTCAGCCAACTCTGGACCTGCTCCCACTGAACTTCTTTTTATGCAAAGTAATGCACATTGTTGTTGTTTTAGTGCTTTCAGTTGCATATTCTGTTACTTTCAACCAGAAGCATTCTAGCCCATTATCCTTGGGCCAGTCACTGACCTTTCTAAGCCTGAGTTTCTCATCTCTAGGGTATGAACACAAGAGTTGCTTACCTCATCATATGAGATAATGGGATAATAACGTTATCAGGCATTTATGTCACAGTTACAAGTGGTTTTTATTTATAAAATGCTAATATATCCTCAGCACTTATCATTAAGTGTCACTGTCACAGGAACCAGGTGATTAATTCAGACATTCTGTTCCTAGACGTCTTCTTTACTGTGGCAAGAAGTAGCCTTTCCTGTTCTTCTCCCACCTTTCCAGGAAGATTAGACAAGTATTTGAAAAATGTTTTTGCCCCTAGGACATTTTTAGAAATTCAAATTCTCTCCCAATTGATTGACATAGGAATCAATACATGGAAAAGTGCCTTCCCAGTGTTCAGGCTATAATGCGTGTATTTAAAAATAGACTCATAATAAAAGTATCCACAAATCTATTTAGAAGCTGAAAGAGCTCCTTGATCATAGATAGAAATGGGGTTTTGCTTTTTTGGTACACCACACATTGTTTTGTGCAGAATTAGCATCTCAATCAGTTGTCTGGTTCTTTTTTTTTTTTTTAATTTTTTTTTTTTATTTTTTTAAATTTACATCCAAATTAGTTAGTATGTAGTGAAACAATGATTTCAGGAGTAGATTCCTTAGTGCCCTTTACACATTTAGCCCATCCTCCCTCCCACAACCCCTCCAGCAACCCTCAGTTTGTTCTCCATATTTATGAGTCTCTTCTGTTTTGTCCCCTCCCTGTTTTTATATTATTTTTGTTTCCCTTCCCTTATGTTTGTCTGTTTTGTCTCTTAAAGTCCTCAAATAAGTGAAGTCATATGATTTTTGTCTTTCTATGGCTGGCTAATTTCCTTAGCATAATACCCTCCAGTTCCATCCATGTAGTTGCAAATGGCAAGATTTCATTCTTTTTGATTGCCAAGTAATACTCCATTGTATATATATGTATATATACCATATCTTTTTTATCCATTCATCCATCAATGGAAATTTGGGCTCTTTCCATACTTTGGCTATTGTTAATAGTGCTGCTATAAACATGGGGGTGAATGTGTCCCTTCAAAACAGCACAGCTGTACCCCTTAGATAAATGCCTAGTAGTGCAATTGCTGGGTCGTAGGGTAGTTCTATTTTTAGTTTTTTGAAGAACCTCTATACTGTTTTCCAGAGTGGCTGCACCAGCTTGAATTCCCACCAACAATGCAAAAGAGACACTCTTTCTCTGCCTCCTCACCAACATCTGTTGTTGCCTGAGCTGTTAATGTTAGCCATTCTGGCTAAGGTGGTATCTCATTGTGGTTTTGATTTGTATTTCCCTGATGATGAGTGATGTTGAGCATTTTTTCATGTGTCGGTTGGCCATCTGGATGTCTTCTTTGGACAGGTGTCTATTCATGTCTTTTGCCCATTTCGTCACTGGATTATTTGTTTTTTGGGTGTTGAGTTTGATATGTTCTTTATAGATTTTGGATACTACCCTTTATCTGATATGTCATTTGTGAATATCTTCTCCCATTCTGTCGGTTGCCTTTTAGTTTTGCTGATTGTTTCTTTCACTGTGCAAAAGCTTTTTTATTTTGATGAGGTCCCAATAGTTCATTTTTGCTTTTTTCTCTTGCCTCCAGAGATGTGTTGAGTAAGAAGTTGCTGCGGGCAAGATCAAAGAGCTTTTTGCTTGCTTTCTCCTCGAGGATTTTGATAGCTTCTTGTCTTACATTTAGGTCTTTCATCCATTTTGAGTTTATTTTTGTGTATGGTGTAAAAAGTGGTCCGCGTTCATTCTTCTGCGTGTCGCTATCCAGTTTTCCCAGCACCATTTGCTGAAGAGACTGTCTTTATTCCATTGGATATTCTTTCCTGCTTTGTCAAAGATTAGTTGCCCATACGTCTGTGGGTCCATTTCTGGGTTCTCTATTCTGTTCCATTGAGCTGAGTGTCTGTTCTTGTGCCAGTACCATACTGTCTTGATGATTACAGCTTTGTGGGTAGTATAGCTTGACGCCTGGGATTGTGATGCCTCCTGCTTTGGTTTTCTTTTTCAAGATCGCTTTGCCTATTCAGGGTCTTTTCTGGTTCCATACAAATTTTAGGATTATTTGTTTTAGCTCTGTGAAGAATGCTGGTGTTATTTTGATAGGGATTGCATTGAATATGTATATTGCTTTGGGCAGTATAGACATTTTAACAATATTTGTTCTTCCTATCCAGGCGCATGGAATATTTTTCCACTTTTTTGTGTCTTCTTCAATTTCTTTCACAAGCTTTCTATAGTTTTCAGTGTATAGATTTTTCACCTCTTTGGTTAGATTTATTCCTAGGTATTTTATGGGCTTTGGTGCAACTGTAAATGGGATCAATTACTTGATTTCTCTTTCTGTCACTTCATTGTTGGTGTATAGGAATGCAACCGATTTCTGTGCATTGATTTTATATCCTGCAACTTTGCTGAATTCATGAATCATTTCTAACAGTTTTTTGGGTGGAATATTTTGGGTTTTTCCATATAGACTATCATGTCATCTGCTAAGAGTGAAAGTTTTACCTCCTCCTGGATGATTTGGATGCCTTTTATTTCTTTGTGTTGTCTGATTGCAGAGGCTAACGCTTCCAATACTATGTTGAATAACAGTGGTGAGAGTGGACATCCCTGTCTTGTTCCTGACCTTAGGGGGAAAGCTCTCAGTTTTTCCCAATTGAGGATGATAATAGTGTTGGGTCTTTCGTATATGGCTTTTATGATCTTGAGGTACGATCCTTCTATCCTGACTTTCTTGAGGGTTTTTATCAAGAAAGTATGCTGTATTTTGTCAAATGCTTTCTCTGCGTCTATTGAGAGGTTCATATGGTTCTTGTCCTTTCTTTTATTGATGTGATGAATCACGTTAATTATTTTGGGATATTGAACCAGCCCTGCATCCCAGGTATAAGTCTCACTTGGTCGTGGTGAATAATTGTCTTTACTGTATTGTTGGATCCGGTTGGCTAATATCTTGTTGAGGATTTTTGCATCCATGTTCATCAGGGAAATTGGTCTATAGTTCTCCTTTTTAGTGGGGTCTCTATCTGGTTTTGGAATCAAGGTAATGCTGGCTTCATAGAAAGAGTTTGGTAGTTTTCCTTCCATTTCTATTTTTTATAACAGTTTCAAGAGAAGGTGTTATCTCTTCCTTAAATGTTTGGTGAAATTCCCCTGGAAAGCCATCTGGCCCTGGACTCTTGTTTTTTGGCAGAGTTTTGATTACTAATTCAATTTCCTTACTGGTTATGGGTCTGTTCAAATTTTCTATTTCTTCCTGTTTCAGTTTTGGTAGTATATATATTTCTAGGAATTTGTCCATTTCTTCCAGATTACCCATTTTATTGGCATATAATTGCTCATAATATTCTCTTATTATTGTTTTTATTTCTGTGTGTTGGTTGTGATCTCTCCTCTTTCATTCTTTATTTTATTTATTTGGGTCCTTTCCTTTTTCTTCTTGATCAAACTGGCTAGTGGTTTATCAATTTTGTTAATTCTTTCAAAGAATCAGCTTCTGGTTTCATTGATCTGTTCTACTGTTTTTTGGTTTCAATAGCATTAATTTCTGCTCTAATCTTTATTATTTCCTGTCTTCTGCTGGTTTTGGGTTTTATTTGCTGTTCTTTTCCCAGCTCCTTAAGGTGTAAGGTTAGGTTGTGTATCTGAGATCTTTCTTCCTTCTAAAGAAGGAAGGCCTGGATTGCTATATACTTTCCTCTTATGACCACCTTTGCTGCATCCCAGAGGTTTGCGATTGTGGTGTTATCATTTTCATTGGCTTCCATACTTTTTAATTTCCTCTTTAACTTCTTGGTTAGACCCTTCATTCTTTAGTAGGATGCTCATCAGTCTCCAAATATTTGTTACCTTTCCAAATTTTTTCTTGTGGTTGATTTCCAGTTTCACAGCATTGTGGTCTGAAAATATGCACAGTATGATCTCAATCTTTTTGTACTTACTTAGTGCTGATTTGTGTCCCGGTATATGGTCTATTCTGGAGAATGTTCCCTGTGCACTGGAGAAGAATATATATTCTGCTGCTTTAGGATGAAATGTTCTGAATATATCTGTTAAGTCCATCTGGTCCAGTGTGTCACTCAAAGCCATTGTTTCCTGGTTGATTTTTTTGATTAGATGATCTGTCCATTGCTGTGAGTGGAGTGTTGAAGTCTCCTACTATTATGGTATTACTATCGGTGAATTTCTTTATGTTTGTGATTAATTGATTTATATATTTGGGTTCCTCCACACTTGGTGCATAAATGTTTACAATTTTTAGGTCTTTTTGGTATTATGACCCCTTGATTATGATATAATGCCCTTCTGCATCTCTTGATCCAGTCTTTATTTTAAAGTCTAGATTGTCTGATATAAGTATGGCTACTCAGGCTTTCTTTTGTTGACCATTAGAATGATAGACGGCTCTCCATCCCCTTATTTTCAATCTGAAGGTGTCTTTAGGTCTAAAGTGGGTCTCTTGTAAACTGCATATAGATGGATCTTGTTTTCTTACCCATTCTGTTACCCTATGTTTTTTTTTATTAGAACATTGAGCCCATTGATGTTTAGAGTGAGTACTGAAAGATATGAATTTATTGCCATTATGATGCTTGTAGAGTTGGAGTTTCTGGTGGTGTTCTCAGGTCGTTTCTAATCTTTGTTGCTTTTGGTAGTCACCTGGTTCTTAATGCTTTGTCAAGAACTATGAAGGGTTGAATATTTACCCTACTTGAAAGCTAACCAATTAGCCTATCACAGTCTTATGGAAGCTGGATCAAGTCCTGGGTCAGAGACAAGGACTTTATCTCTGAGGGTTCAATAGGGGCATGAGTTTCCTGTTTATATCACTCTGTTTTGTCTACCCTCCGGCCCCCATCTCATGAAGATGACAGGGAAGTGGGCCCAGGGGGATGCTGCACACACAGTGGGTTTACATCAGAGCTGAAGAGTTCTGAGTTTAAGCAATCTTAATCTTGTAGAGTAGTAGCAAACCTACCTCACCGTTGTACCAGAAGGAAATAGGATCTTTCTTATCCTGATCAGGAAACAAATCTGCTCTCTGCCCCAAGGACACATTATCCCTGTCTTCTAAGGCTTTTGCTATATGAACCGCCTTGGGAAAATAGTTCAAGGCAAAGGCCTGGGTGCACAGGATGTGCAGAGATGAGAGAGACTGTGATGAATTATCTCCTGACACTTTGCTCATTTCATGGGGTAGAGTAGAGACGCCACAGTGTCTCACCTCTACCACCCTCTTCATGTACACCATTTTGGCATCTAGCAGAGATGTTTGCTGTTTGTGTGTGGCTCCAAGCTTCCCCCCACCCCCAAATTTTACCTTTTGGTGACCCATCACTTTCTAAATAAATCACATTCTCAGTGGCCCCCACTCAGATTACCAGGGAAGAGAATTTTATTGGCCTAGCTTGGGTCCAGTACTCTGGGGAGGAGGTGTCGCTGAGCTGTGGCTGGCAGGCAAGGTCAGTTGACACCAACACTTTGCTCCCTTTTGCAAATGGGCCGAAGGGCCAGATCCACTTAAGGCTGAGGGCAGGAAGACAGCTTTAGTAAAGACTCATCCAACAAACATTTATTGCATAACTGGTGTTATCATCATTAGCAGCAGCCTCTTTAGAAGTCTTATAAATCACTTAAAAAGAGCCATCAAACATGTCTCAAATAACTTCAGCAGAAAACAGTCACAATAATAAAGTCATTTAATTACACAGTCTACATATTCTGAATATTCAAAAAATTGTATCGCCCTGCTGTGTGTGTTCAGAGCAATGCTTGACAGTTCTTTTTATTGCTGATGGCTTGCTGGGTTTATGCTCTTTAAAAGTTGCCAGAATCATTTGTACTGTCACTCAAATGTGCTGTTTATGTAAATCCTACTCCAAAAAACAGAAAAGCAATTGCAAAACCACTCCAACAGCCAGAAGAAAGGTAGCCCATTGAAAAGGCATTACCTGGGAAAAACAGTGGAGTTCTGGAAAGCAGAAGTCAGTCTCAACAGGATGAGAATTTGTGAGAAGTTGTCCTACCAGGCTTCTCTCTGTCCTGTTTTGCTGAATGTGGATGGAGGGTCAGAAAGGACAATTGGGTTCTCCTTCTCACAGCCTTTCTTCTTTGTATCTTCATCAGTGAAACTCTTTCAGTTTCCTCCTCACTGGCCTCTCAAAAAACAAAGCTCTGAGCTAGTGAATGTGTACTTTAGTGTTGAATGAATTTTTATCCTGCATCATCCTCCATGAGCTTATCTACATTTTCATTATTCTCTCATAAGGAAATGAAAGAGCCATCCAAAGAGAGAAGCCCAACTGAAGGTTGTTCAAGACAAGTCAGAGAGTAAGAAAGAGTCAGTTGTGTGGTGCCTGGGTGGCTCAGTTGGTTAAGCGTCTGACTTCAGCTCAGGTCATGATCTCAGTGTTCGTGGGTTTGAGCCCCGCATCGGGCTCTCTGCTGACAGCTCAGAGCCTGGAGCCTGCTCCAGATTCTGTGTCTCCCTTGCTCTCTGCCTCTCCTCCGTTCTCACTCTGTCTCTCTCTCTCTCAAAATAATAAACATTAAGAATTTTTTAAAAAAGAAAGAGTAAATTGTGCATACTCAGTCAGCACTAGTCTCTAGTTTAGAAAATGTCAATGACTAACATTTAACAGACAAGTTTCAAGTGAGGGGAGTAGGCTGATTTCCTCTGCCCTTGGAAGTACTTGAACCCAACTGTTTCCTTGCCTTGTGGCCCGTAATCAGAAAGGCCTCACCTCTACCCATTCATTAACCACCTCCCAAGCTTTGGAAATACTTGTCCCCATACAGTCCTGCAACAGACTCTGAGCATTGAGTCTGACTTCCTCTAAACACATGTAGGAGGAATTTATTTGCCTTGTCCTTGTCCTTGCACTGCAAACCCTTATCATACCCCTGCCCGTGGCTTTTCTCTCTTCCTTGACATGTTGCTCTGGGCCCTACAGCTTGACTGTCAGACAGCGGCTTTCCCCCTCCAATGCCCATTGTCTTTCTAGGGCTTGGGTACTCATCCATCCATCCATCCATCCATGTTTGTTTTTGCATGCTCCAGGCATTAGGCTAAGAATTTTGAGAGTTACAGGGATGAAGACAAAAGCCTGGTGTCTTCTCTTGTGAGCTCACCATCCACTGTGGGAGAGAGACAGGCAAGTAAACAAGGTGCTCTTCAAAAGCATGCAGGCCAGACTGGGGACTGCATTAGGGTTTAAGGAGCATGGGCCTCCCCTTCAGCTTGGTGATCCTGGGGCAGATTTCACAATGAGAGAGAATTTGAAGACTTGCTCAGACTTCTGTAGATCAGAGAAGAAGTAGCCGAGATGGAGCCAGGAGGGTAGGGGTGTGGAGGCAATCCAGAGACCCAAGCCTAAAGAAGAGAGCTTCCCTCTCCTGTCTGTTCCAGGACCTGATGATACCTTGGTTGGTTTTACCTTACAGGAGAACATTTCTCTTTATCAACTTTGGCAGCCAAGTTACATTCTGGGCAGCACCTGCCCTGGAGGACCTTTGAATGTTGACACTGTCTGAACAGTTTAATATGACTAGAAAAGTGTGCAGGGACCATGTTCAAAGTAAGTAAACATGTATTTAAAGTTGATGTGTGCACTCTCTTCTCTTCTCTGTCAGCCCTCTAGAAGCTGGGTGGAGGTGGTCTTCAAAGGCAGCATCTGGAACAGCCCCAGGATATGTGTTTTTATACCATTAGCAACAATTACACCAGCAAGTTCCAACTCCTCTGTTTTGCTAACATAATTCATGCTGCAAATCAACATTTACTGAGTGATGGGTTGACTCTCATTGTGCAGAGCCCCAAGACAGGAGCTATCACTTTCGGGGGAACAGTGCTTCTTAGAATCAGATGGGGCATGTGGTCAAGTGCAGGTGCAGGGCTCACAGGTGACTTGAGAATGCTGGGACAAGGTGGGGAGCTGCGGTTCAGGATCTGCATTTTTAACACACTCACCAGATGATTCTAATGAATGCCTAAATTTGAGAACCTTGTTCTAGAAACTGGGTGAAAGGATCTAGTAAAGAAGACTGGGAATTGCTGTAGCTGATCTGTGTGGGGACCATGGGTAGGGTTTATATAATGTGCTTCTGAGATTTTCTGGTTAAAGCCTGGATCCTTGGACCCCTGGCTGGATGAAGCAGAATCTGTGGAACTGGAGCTCAGAGTCTACATATTTTATATGTATATAAAAAATACATATAAAAATTTATATGTATTATATATGTATATTTAATATGTATATGTATTTTATATGTATATAAGCACTTTGCTTATAACTAAGGAAGGAATGACTTTCGAGCAGAGCAGCTGGAATGGGTTTTCAATTTTTCTAATGTCATAAATCTTTTTGTGTGTTTGTGTGTGTGTCAGACCTCATGATTCAAGTGAGGTAATTTTCATAGCCAGTAGCAAACTGAAGGGACATGAAATGCTGAAGGTCAGTAGACCTTGAGATGGTAGCCAAGGACTTCTCAGAGAGTTGGGTTCCCTGTTTGGGCAGGATGCTACTAGTTGTCATTCTAAAGAAGTCTAGACTAGTGGTTCTTAAAGTGGGATGGTTGCCTGGAACAGCAGTGCCAGCATCACCATAAGCATTGCTAAAAATGCAAACTCTGCACCCCAGAATCTGAATCATAAACTCTGGCTCCCAGGAAGCTGTGTTTTAATGACCTCTCCAGAGGATTTCAATCATGTTTAAGTTTGAGAACCATACTTTTGACTTTGGTGGACATCTGGAGATTGTCTCGTGAGCATCTCCATGACCTCAAATGTGTCCTCTCTCTCACTGCCTCCTGATAGGATGGGAGATGGAAAGCTGAGATCTCCTCACCTTCTGCTGCACTACAGAGACACTGGGACACATTCCCAGTTGTGATGCCCCCATATCCTTTACAGCCACCTTTTACCATTTTTGTCAGATTCAGGTGAACTTCTTTGTCTTTTATGAAATAAAAGTGTTGTTTAACATCCTAGTTACATTGTTGGTTAATGCAAGATAAAAACAGACTAAGATTTTTGCTTTTAAAAATTGGGTGAAAGGAGTACCTGGTTCAGTAAGTAGAGCATGAGACTCTTGATCTCAAGAGTTGTGAGTTCAAGCCCCACACTGGGCAAAGAGCTTACTTAAAAAAATTGGCATGTGAAAGGAGAAACTAGGAACTGTTGAGGGAAGACAGCTGATGAACACCACCTTAAACCAAGGGTAGAAGCTCAAATCAGCAAGATGTGTCAAGCCAATGTCACATAACACCCAAGATGATACCTTGACAGGAACACCAAGCATGTCTGTGGCATTACTGCCCAGAACGCATAACTTGAATCAGTCCATTAGGAAACATCAGGCAAACCCACACTGAAGGACATTCTTCAAAATAACTGACCTATACTTTTTAAAACATCAAGGTCAAGAACACCATGTAGGGCTGAGGGACTATTTCAAATCAAGGAGGCTCAAGAGAACTGACAAATGTGGCTCTGAATTGGATGTTGGGTGAGGGGGAAAGAACTAGCACGGGCATCACAGGGCAGCTGACGACATTCAATATGGTCTGTAGATTTGATAATAGTATTGCTCAATGTTAAATAACCTGATATTGATTATTGTACTGTGGTAATGTAAGAGAGTGTCCTTGTTCTTAAGAAAACACAAGTAGAATATTTAGAGAGTAGGTATGCAGGATGTCTATAACTTACCCTTGAATGGCTTAGACAGAAAGAAGAAGAGAGTCTGATAGAATGATAATGGGGAAAAGTGTAAGCAATTGATGAATCTCCATAAAGAGTATATGGGAGTTTTCTGAACAATTCTTACAATTTTTCTGTGGACACTTAATTTTTTTTTAATTTTTTTTGAACGTTTTTATTTATTTTTGGGACAGAGAGAGACAGAGCATGAACGGGGGAGGGGCAGAGAGAGAGGGAGACACAGAATCGGAAACAGGCTCCAGGCTCCGAGCCATCAGCCCAGAGCCTGACGCGGGGCTCGAACTCACGGACGGCGAGATCGTGACCTGGCTGAAGTCGGATGCTTAACCCACTGGGCCACCCAGGCGCCCCGGACACTTAATTTTTTTAAGTATGTATAAATACAGGGAGTATTCAAGTTGCTATCATTGTTTTTCAGTAGTGGGATTATAGGTAGCATTCCTTTTTATTTTTAAAAATCTGTTTTCTCCCAAATATACTGTCATACGTATTAACTTTTCTTGAAATCAGAGAACAAATGAAATGATAAAGATAATTCTTTCTTTTCATACGTACTCCAACTGTGGCTTTCTTTCCTTTCCTCTGGCTAAAGGTATCCATGTCTACTTCTCTAAAGGATTTGCAGTAGCATCGAGCCAGATACACATGTGAACCCTCACCAAATAGGACCCAAACTGCACACAAAAGTGGGTGGGGAAGAGAGCTTAACTCATGCAACTGTAGATGAAAGCATTTGTTCCTTTTGCCTCCCCCCCCCCCTTATTCTTGGAAGCCCGAATTTTCTCCAGTGTCTATTCCATATGTACAATTTGCATGTTTCCAGGATAGTTTCACTATCACAAGGACACACTTTCTACTTCCCTCTGTATGCTCCTCGGTCCTGTCATGTGAGGCTTCCGGTCTTTGAAGAGGCACAAAAGTACCTTCTTTTTGCTCTTCCTGCCTTGCTAAGCATCTCCGTGATATTAAGGAGATAATTATCTTTTCTGATATTTTTAACTTTGTTACCATGTGAAGATCTAGACAATACTTGGCAGATGCCAAATCCCTGAGATAATGACTGTTATTTTAAGGATCTTCCTTCTCTTCAAACATGGTTACCAAGATAACACATACAGATCACAGAGTCCTCACTACAATGAGCTTAGTTTCTGAATGTATAAACAGTGTAATGTGCAAGTCTCTGGATTAGCTTGAAGCACTGTGGGGTGAAGTCAGAAAGGCAAAAGTCTGCCAGGGGTGGTGAATGTGCTCGGGTTTTCCTTCCAAACAATGGGTATCAAGCCTGGAGGAAATGCCTCCAGCAAAGCCCACTGCTAAGCTGGGACGCCCAGTCCTCCTCTTAAAGGGCCACCTCCAGGCTAATGCCAGCCCACGCCTGACTTCTTTTATGTGTGCTTCTTTGTTTTTTGATGTATTTTTATTCCTACTTTACCAGTTGTTAGAAATAACACAATTTATTTTTGTGTGTTTGTGGTAACTTTCTAAATCTCTGTGCCCATGCCCAAAGGAAGGCTCCAAATAGTGACAGCTGCAAAACACACTCTACTTAATAGGTTGATCATAAAACAAGACCCTTGTATCATAAAAGAGCTGTTATGGCTATGCTTGGCCTATATAGCACATCTGTTCAATAAATACCTGTTGAATAGATAAATAGTTGAGTGTCTGACCAGCTACTAAGAAATGTTCCTAGCCACATTTCTTTTGCAGAGTGGGGGTTCCTGGATTATCCAGAGTAGCAGGGACCCCTGCAACCTTCTAGGTCAAACAGAAGGGGTCGAGGTCACAGCTTTGCCAAAGCTGTGGCAAAGTCACAGCTTTGCCATCAGCTGAGAGCTTGTCAGGAATCCAGAACCTGAGGCCCCAGCCTGGACCTTCTGAATCAGAATTGGATCCCCAGGGCATTTGGGTTCCATCCAGGGAAGGATGCGGGTGCTCCTGCCAACTCCCACCTGCAGTGGTGAGGGGAGGAGATGGCAGGGCTTACAGAAAGGCTGGGTGAGGAGCAGGCTGGACACAGGGTAGGCAGGTACTCCTCCAAAAGGTATTTTAAAAGTGCTGTCCATCTTAAATATATTTGAGAAGGATGTTATTTAAAGGGGGTTGTAGTAAATCTTGTTTTCTGGTGGAAGGAGGAGAAATGTGCACTGACTGCAGCCCGAATCTGTTCTGAACACCCCACTAGGTGTACATGTGTGTACATGATGTACATGTGTATATGTGTGTGTATGTGTGTGTACGTGTACACAAACCTATGCATGTGCAGTTGACCCTTGAACATCATGGGTCTGAACCACATGGGTCCACTTACACGTGGATATTTTCCAATAAATACAGTCCAGTTCTATAAATGGATCTTCTCTTCCTTATGGCTTTCTTGATAATATTTTATTTTTTCTTAATTTACTCTATTTAAGAATACAGTATATAATGCATATAACATACAAAATATGTGCTAATCAAATGTATTGTTATCAGTGAGACTTCTGACCAATAGTAGTTAAGTTTTTAGGGGAATCAAAAGTTACATCTGGGTTTTTTACTAAGCTGGGGGTCAGCACCCCTAACCACCATGTCACTCAAGAGTCAGCCGTATATACATGTGAATCTGTGTGCATACATATACATATGTATGTGTATACATGTGTGTGTACATATGGATCTCTTTTCTTCTCAGAATCCGAGCATTTGGCTACTAATCCCACCTTATAGATTAAGCAGGTGATGCTTGCGTTGTGGGGAGTCAGCAAGTGCACATGAGGAGTGAGGGAAGGACTTGTAGGGACATCTGATTTCTTTCACATCCATGCCCCTCTTGCTCTACCTTACTTCCTCCTTTTTGCATACAATAAAGAATCCTTTCTGATCCCAAGCTCCTCCTAATTTGTTATGATCATTGGATTATGTGCATGGGTGTGTGTGTATGGGGGGGGGGGTTCCCAGTTACCACTGCTATGTAACAAAACACCAGGCTTGACAAATGTCACATTTACTAGAAAAATCAGGGGCGCCTGGGTGGCTCAGTCGGTTGGGCGTCCGACTTCGGCTCAGGTCATGATTTCGCGGTCCGTGAGTTCGAGTCCCGCGTCGGGCTCTGGGCTGATGGCTCGGAGCCTGGAGCCTGTTTCCGATTCTGTGTCTCCCTCTCTCTCTGCCCCTCCCCTGTTCATGCTCTGTCTCTCTCTGTCCCAAAAATAAATAAAAACGTTGAAAATAAAATAAAATAAAATAAAATAAAATAAAATAAAATAAAATACAGCTACTGAAATATTTAAAGTCATGCTTGCATCTGTTGAAGGGAGATGAATAAAATAGAAAGGAAATGGTCCTCCGGCTTTGGGGAAAATGACCCTACCAATGGGATCTACCTGCCAGTGGGGTTTTTCTTGTTTTAAGTCTAGATTTTGCTGTCTGCCTTTCATTCCTCTCAACAAGAAACAAGAAGCATGGAGTCAGGAAGAAAATGATGTCTGTGGACTGGCCTGGCCACGTGAAGGTTTCCCATGAGGCCAGCCCGAGGCAAGAAAGGACATGGGTCCCTTAGGGCATGATGTTGCACCATCAGAGCATTGGGGGAGAGGAGCCCCATCCACCGAGCAGAAGGCACAGGAAGATGCCATCCTTTATGGAAGGTGCCAGGTTGCAGGACCTTTGGGATGAGGATTGCCCCTCAATGGACATCATTCCTGAATGTCAGGACCAGGATGTCAAAAGCCCTCCTACCTCCTTGGTCTGGTTCATCTCTCCTGCCTTACACTCTTTACTGGCATTTGTGACTCTGCTCCTCTCTGCCAACTTTCACTTCAGCTCATGCTCTTCCTGTAAACACAGCTCTGACTTGTTTTTTCTCTCCTGTCTAAATAAGACTCCCATTATTATATTCGGTGAAGGTGTTCATCTTCACACCCTGCAGTGAGTCATGGATGGTGATCTTCCAGGACAGCGAGAAATGGACAGCAGTTGGACTGAATTCTGTCTTTTTGCATGGGATCCAGAGGTTCATGTCCTGGTCTCTGTCTGTTTCTTACTTTTTGTCACCCCTCAAACCCTACACCAGTTGCAAATGATTAGTATTGCCTTCACTCCCCAGCGTTTCATACCATCTATTAGGACACCATTCCCACCAGCGGGAATGACCTTCCCCTCTGATAAATGCTGCTCATCATCCCTCAAGACCCAAATCAAGAACCAGGTGCTTCTGCTTCTGTGACTGTCCCAAACACTGTTTCCTCCAGCAAACAATTTCCTTTTAGTGTTAATGCCCCTGCACCTGACACACACGTGTATGAAGCTGTTTGATTGCAGTTAGATTCCTAAGTGGGCACTTCTTTAACATGCATATGAACGCTTGGGGCACCTGGGTGGCTCAGTCAGTTAAGCATCCAACTTCGGCTCAGGTCATGATATCACGGCTCATGGGTTTGACATGTGCTGACAGCTCAGAGCCTGGAGCCTGATTCAGATTCTGTGTCTCCCTCTCTCTGCCCTTCCCCCACCCATTCTCTCTCTCTCTCTCTCTCTCTCTCTCACTCAAATAAATAAACAGAAAAAAAAATGTGGTTCATGGTTCAGCAACTCTGGGGTGGAGCCTGAGACTCTGCATTTCTCATGAGCTCTGGGGGAGCTGATGCTGCTGGTCCACGGGCTGTATCTGGATTAGCGGGAGTTTCTGTGGCTTCCTTGTCTCCTATACTAGATATCTAGAAGGAGACATGTCTGTCTGATTTAACTTTGTAGCCTCTCCCCTGCCTGAACCAGTACAGGACACACCTCACAGGCTCACATATTGGTGGGTTTTATTAGACTAGTGCAGCCCCGAGTTCCTTTAAGCCTCTCTACTAGGATATTATTGGCATGCAGATGGAGGGAGGGTTTGTATCCATGTTTTTGGATCTGGTAGCGTGGAGCTCCATGCAAGGTGCTTCACGTACCCTGTCTCCTTTCTCCTAGGAGCTACCCGATAAAGACACACTGCCTCTCAATGAAACGTGGAGATGTTAAGCAACACAGGAACAAGCTAGTCAGTAAGCGGCAGAGTTCCAGTGTGGTCTTGCAGATCAGATGCCAGTTATCACTTCGGTGTTGTAAGGAAGAGCCTCGCTCTTGCCCAGGGACCTGTAGGAGTCCATAGCACTGGGTTTTATCAACGACTGTCCAGTTAAGGAGGTTTTACACCTTTCCTCTAAATACTCTGTAGAATATTCTCTGCACATCTTGTAAAGTCATAGGTTGACTTTCCCTGTCAACTTAGCTTATTTTAGCTCCTGGGATGACTCTCTGTTGTGCTTCCACTTGGAACTAAAGGGGAGGAACCACAGCCCAATGTCCTTGAGTTCTGTTCCCAGGAGACTTGCTGACACTCCTTGTCCCATCCTCATCCCTAAGCACCTCCCTTCACTTTGTGGCCCTCTGCCACATACAACTCAGCTTATACCGATGGCTGTCTTGCAACCACTGCTGAGCCAAGGCAACCGTGCCAACCAGAGAGTATGTCACAGCTTGAGGACTAAGAATTGGGGCTTCAGAGCCCAGCTGAATGAGGTTCAATTCCTGGCTGTGACATTTACTAGTTGTGTGACCTTGATCTTGAAGCCATGATTTACCCTCTTTGAGCCTGGGTTTTTTATTCCGTAAGATGGGGATGATTACTAAGCCACCATCCTCTTCAGGGGTGGCTCTAAGCCTGATATGAGGGGTGCATATGTTCTCAGCAGAGTCCCACAGAAACTTCTGGGAGGGAATCAATACTTGAAAGAAGGGAATGGCACAGTATTGTTCAGGCTTCTAGCTGAGGGCAGGCCCCAGTCTGCACCATTTTGGGAGGCTAACTCTCCAATGGACAATTTGCCTCTTTACTGGCTTAAAGAGCTGGGGTCAGAGCTTAAGGTCACTGCAGCTGCTGGAGCATGAGAGTCTTAAGAAGGAGAGTCGGGGTTGGGGGAGGGGACCCACATTCTGTGTATGGTTCTGCCTGCCTCTCAGCTGATGTCTGAACTGAAGCTCAAGCAGCTCAGCTAAGGGTCAAGATGCTGAGCTGAGATCTGTTCTCCTGTCAGGGAAAGGGGGGTTTCCCTTTCAGTTAGAGCTCAAATGAGTTATCTTCTTGCAAAAACAAATGAACATTCACAATCTTGACTCCAAAGCATATGGTCCCAATGCCAGAAAAGACTCTAGAATCACTCAATATATTAAGAAACAGTAAAATAACAACAATAGAAACCCAATCTGGAGATGACCCAGATGTTAGAATCAGTAGGATTTTAAAGCAACTGTTGAAACTATTCTCTGTGAGGTAAAAGAAAACATGCTCATAATAAATGAAAAGAGACTTTTTTTTGGTAAACAAATGGAACCTATAAAAAATGGAAATTAGGGAAACAAAAAATACAATATACAGAATAAAGTGCTTATTATAAAGGCAAGTACTCAATAAATAGGTAGATATTAAAGCAACACAGAATGAAAGAGATCCTCAGTTTATTTTTGTTTTTTATTTTTTAAAAGATATTTATTTTTGAGAGAGAAAGAGAGGGAGAGCATGAGCAGGGCAGGAGCAGAGAGACAGGGAGACAGAATCCGAAGCAGGCTCCAGGCTCTGAGCTGCCAGCACAGAGCCTGATGTGGGGCTCGAACTCACAAACAGTGAGATCATGACCAGAGCCTAAGTCAGATGCTTAACTGACTGAGCACTCAGGTGCCCCAAGAGATCCTCAGTTTATTCAGAACTGAACTATGGAAGAATATAGTATACTTTTAGACAAAAAATGTTGTTCAGACATCATTGATTTCTTCTTTGTGATTGTCTTCTTTGTGAAAGTAAATTCTTCCTGAATTATTATTATTATTATTTTAAGATTTTATTTTTATATTTTTATGCCGTATTAACCTCTACGTGGGGCTTGAACTTACCGCCCTGAGACCAAGACAGTCCCATGTTCCACCAAGTGAGCCAGCCAGGCACCCCATGAATTATTTTTTTGAAGGGTGGTCTTTTAGCACCTGCACCACATTAAGCTGCCCTTGGGGGGCCTGCTGCCTCTTGCAAAGTGTCGGCGCAGGTGAGTGGCTGGGGGGTTGTGATTTAGCCCACAGTTCCTGGGTTTTTGTGGCAGCATGGTGGAGGGAGGTGCTGGTTCAAATCCCAATGGCATCTTTTACTTGTTCTGTGACTCTGACATCTTGTATTTTCGTGCCTATGTTATTGTTGTTGTCTGTTTTTCATCTATAAAGTAGGTATTTGTGCAGTTGTGCTTATAAACTTGGTATAAGGATTTAATACGAATGCCCATTCCAGATATGAGCCTGGAGCCTAACATCACTTCCTCCGTTTCTGTAGAGGTGAAAACAATAGACTTAGCTGGGTCCCACAGGGGCTCAGGAATACCTCTGAGGGACTGATAGGGTGGGTGATCATCAGGCCTCTTTGCGAAATCAGCTTTGCTTGAGCACCAGGACCAGCCTGGGCCCTGGAGCAGAAGGCCTCCTGTGAGCAGTCTCAGATTGATGGCCACATTATCAGAGGCCTGGGGAAAGAGCCAAAAGGAAGATTCTGGAGGGGTCATCTTGGGGATGGACTCCATCAGAAACAGGTATGAGGGCAAGAACACATCCTGTAGGCCTGGGTAATAAAGTGTGTCACAGAGTGTCTGTGGCCTTCTGGAAGACGGTGTCTCCCTGGCACCTCCAGGATCCACAGCTTTAGCAATCGTCTGCTGTGCTCAGGACTTCCCTGCCGTGATGGCCATAGTGAAGTGCTGCCCCCATGTGGCAGGTTCAGGCAAGGACCACAGAAGTGACCACCACCTCTCTGGTGTTCCCCAGAGTCCCGGAAACAGGTTAATAATGGATGCAAACTAAGCATTATTATTTTTTCTATGTTTTATTTATTTTTGAGAGACAGAGAGTGAGGGGGAGAGGGTCAGAGAGAGAGAGAGAGAGAGAGGGAGAGAGGATCCGAAGCAGGTTCTGCACTGACAGCAGTGAACCCATGTGGGGCTCGAATTCACAAAACACAGATCATGACCTGAGCCGAAGTTGGACACTCAACTGACTGAGCCACCCAGGTGCCCCAGCATTATTTTTAAAATATTGTTTACTATAACTTCAGAAGAATCATAATTAAAGATTTAAAACAAAATATCACGTTGGTAATATTTATAGTCTAGCTCCATCCTCTTTTACAATAGATTGGAAGATGCCACCCCTGAGCTCAGAATCCTTAGGGTTCTCCATGGTTCTGAGAATATTGTCCTAACTCCTCACCTTGACCTGTAAGATCTTGCCTATCTCCTAAGCCTTTTCTTTTACCTGATTCCTTGCTAGCTCAGTCGCAGACTCACTGATAAGTGTCAGCTTTGTCCAACCAAGCCAGCACTTTCCTGCCAACAGGGCACATACCGCTTCCTACACCTGACACTTTCTTGACTTCATATCCAAGGCTCTCAATCCACTACTATCTGCCAATTCCTACTGATTTGACAAGCATCTGTGTAAGTATTTCTTAGTCTGAGAAGCTTTTTCCCACCCCCCAGGCTAGGCTGGACCCACATTTTATCCTATTTCATTAGAATAACTCAGCACTAGATAATAATGTAATTCTGTGTTTACTGACTGTCTCCCTGGCTCTGTGACAGCAGAAACTTTGTCTACTTGTCCATTCCTCTGTCCCTGGGGATGGGCACAGAGTGGATAAATGTGTGCCAAACAAGGGAACAGCTATTAGTTCCTTCAGTGTTCTAGCTATTTTCTTAATTTCTACATCCTTCTCCAAAATCATTTCTAAGAAGAAGTTGGTGAAACTATATATGTTAATTGAGGACCAAACAAATCCTTTTCAACTAAATCATTTTGCAAATTGAACAAAATCATATACATTTGCTAAATTCAGATTTTGTTTATACATGGTTTGCTTATATGGGGCCCATCTGCGCCCCTTGATCTGGAGTTCTCAATTAATTACATGGTGGTCACTTCAAGAGCAGCACTGTTAAGTGCAAGAATGATGGGTGATGGGAAGAGGGGTCAGCGTGCCATGTTGCCTTGGGCATTTGAGCTTCTCTTGCCTTGGTTCAGCTCTTGGAAGAAGAGGGACTACAGCACCTGCTCTGTGATGCTCAAATGGGTATGTGGAATAAGCAGTGTAAACTTATAGTGCAATACAAAATATTCAGGCTCTGAAGTTTTAAATAATTTCTAGAATATGTATTTCTATAAACACAGTGTTTATTATTCTCACTACACATTAAAATCTCATTATGAATGGATTGTTAGGGTGTTTCACACTCTCTTTATGTCACCCAGGTTTTTCTTCCACAAACAAGACTTCTGTTTACTTCCTTCCTTCCTCAAGACTCCCAATTTTTCCTGGAAACCTACTCAGTCAGTATACCTGTCCTGGCCCTTCTCCCCTTTCATAAGTCAGGGAAAGGCACTTTCACACCTGCTCTCTTGTTCTCTGTCTCTGTTTTGTATGTTTATTGCAGGAAAATAGACAATACTGATGGGAAAAGAGAAGAAAATAAGCACCATAAGCCCACCACCCAGAGAAAGAATTCGGTGTATATTCTTTACCTCGACATTCATATCTACATATCTACATTTATTTGTTTAAAATTAGTAGAGCTTATTATTTTATTCTTTTTTAAAAATAGTTTCTGGTTTACAGATAAAGGGACAGAAGGTTCTGAGAATTTCCACATATTCTCTCCTTCTTCACACCCTGGCTTCCCCTGTTATGAATATCTTACATTAGTGTGATATACTTGTTACAACTGATGAGCCAATATTAATAAATTATTATTAAATAAAGTCCATAGTTTCCATTAGGGTTAACTCTTGATATTCCTATTCTAGGATTTTGACAAATATATAATGACATGTATCCATCATTACAGTATCACACGGAATAGTTTCACTGCCCTGAAATACCCCTGGTGCTCCACATGTTCATCACCCCTTCCTTCCCCAACTCTGCCCCCATAAATCCCTAGCAACCACTGATAATTTTTTACTGTCTCCATAGTTTTATCTTTTCCAGAATGTCATGTTACAATTATACAGTATGTAAACATTTTCACATTGGCTTCTTTGACCTAGCAATATGCATTTAAGGTTCCTCCATGTCTTTTCATTGCTCGATAACTCATTTTTAAAATCACTGAGTGGGGTGCCTGGGCGGCTCAGTAGGTAAAGCATCTGACCTCTGCTCAGGTCGTGATCTCACGGTTTGTGAGTTCAACCCCCGCATCAGGCTCTCTGCTGTCAGCACAGAGCCTGCTTCAGATCCTCTGGCCTCCTCTCTCTCTCTGCCCCTACCTGGCTTGTGCTCTCCTTCTTTCTCAAAAATAAATAAACGTTAAAAAATAAAATAAGTAAAATCACCAACTAATATTACATTGTCTGCATCTACCACATTTTGTTCATCCATTAACTTATTGAAGGACAGCTTGGTTCCTTCCAATTTTGACAATTACAAATGAAGCTGCTGTAAACATTCATGTACAGGTTTTTATGTGGACAAACATTTTAAACTCCTTTGCATAAATACCAAGAAGTGGGATTGCTGAATTGTAAAAGTATGTTTGACTTCATAAGAAACCACCAAACTGTCTTCCAAAGTACCTGGATCATTTGCGTTACTGCCAGCCATGAACGAGCACTCCTGTGGCTCCACATCCTTGTCAGTATGTGGTGTTGTCAGTGTTTGGACTTATGGCCACTCTAGTAGGTGAGCGGTGGTGTCTTCTTGTGCAATTCCGTAAGGACACATGGAGCATCTTCTTCCTATTTTTATTTGTCATTTGTATTTCAGCTCTGGTGATGTGTCTGCTCAGCTATTCTGCTCATTCTTAATCAGGTTGTTTTCTTTTCTTATTGTTGAGTAGTAAGAGATTTGTGTGTGTGTATTTTGGACACCAGTCCTTTATCGGGTAATTGTTTTATAACTATTTTCTCCTAGTCCTTGACCTATCTTTTCCTTCCTTTAACCGCGTCTTTCTCAAAGCAGAAGTTTTTAATACAAATTAAGTTCACCTTATCAGGTTTTTTTTTTTCTTTCATGGGTCATCCTTTGGGTGTATCTAAAAAGGTCTGGCCAAATGCAAGGTCATCTGGATTTTCTCCTGTGTTATCTTCTAAGAGTTTTATATGTTTGTATTTTAGATTTAAGCCTATAATCCATTTTGCGTTAATTTTTGTGAAGAGTATTAAGGTCTGTGTCTAGGTTCTCCCCGCCCTCACCCCCCACATGTAGACATCTAGTTTTTCTAGTACCAATTGTTTGTTGAAAAAGACTGTCTTTTCTCAACATTTACTCCTTTGTTAAAGGTCAGTTGACTATCTTTAAGTGGGTCTATTTTTGGTCTCTCTATTCTGTTCCATTGGTCTCTTTGTCTACATGTTTTGTTTTGTTTTGTTTTGTTTTGTTTTGTTTTGTTTTTCCATACCACCTGTTTTGGTTACTAAGACTTGAAGTCTGGCAGTGTCATTTCTCCAACTTCGTTCTTCTTGAGCCCCCTAATTTTGTCTCACATGAGTATCTTTCCCGCTAGGCTGTTGGTGCCTTTAGGACAGGGCTTTGCCTCCTCCTTCTTCCCTCTACCCCTCACCTCTACTAGTGCCCAGAGAGCTGTTGCCTGGGCAGCTCATTGACTGTGACTCTGTCTTGGAGAGCATGGTCACAGCTGTCTTGAGCCACAAGTGATGCTGGTCCTCGGGCTTTTTGGCCTTCCTTCAGTTACCCTGTGTGTTAATGATGAGGCCTGGAGCAACTGGGCTTAAGGTTTCTCCTCTTGAGCCTGATAAATCACTTTCAAATGGAGACAGAGCAAGGCAAATCCACCATCAAAGGCACACTAATGAACCATCCTGGACTCAGAGCAGGGATAGGCCTTGGGCCTGCGAATTCTGCTGTGTTCTCCTTTGTAAGGTCATTGCACATGATTGCCGCCTGTTCCATAGCTACAGTGCCCTTAGAAATGGCTTCAAAATTGCATGATGCCTGAGAGAAACTTAAGATTTTCCTGTCAAATCTTTTCTATTTAATTGTTTTTTTATCTTAAAAAATGATTCTGCTTATCTAAGTTATATACAAGTAGATAGTAACTATGGGAAAAATAGCATTATTCAGTTAATAAACCATGCCAGAATGTTGTGGCTTAAAACAATAATGGTTTGGTACTTTTCATGATGCTGTGTGCTGACTTGACTCAGCTGGGTGGCTCTGCTCCTCATAACACTTGTAGAAGGCATTCATTTTGTATGTGTCTCTGGCCTCTGGACTGGTCTGGAGGGTCAGGGAAGTCCTCACTCACAACACTGGTGTCTTGGTGCTGCTCCATTTCTCCATGAGGCTAAATCGAGCTTCCTCACAGCATGGCGGTCTCAGTGTGGCCCACCGTCTTCATGGTGGCTGACTTTAAGAGAGAAAATAAAAGCTATGAAGCACATAAGGCCTGTTATGGTGTTAACCCTGCCACATTGTTTTGGTCAAAGCAGTCACAGGCCAGTATAAATTCAGGGTCGTGGTGGACACAGACCACATGTCGTGATGAATGAAACAGCATATGCTTACGGGGAGGGAATTTGTGGTGGCCGTTCTTGAGGACCGTGTCCTAGAGCATCAGATGTAAGAGTCAATCCCTGATTCTGTTGATGACCAGCTGCATAGCCAGGGCATAGTGCTTAAACTCCCAATGCTCTAGGCATCTTGTTCTCAAATAGGGAGAACACTAACTCCGTAGATTTGCTGGAGGAAGCAAATGAAGTGGTATATACAGTGTACATGTCATGGGCACTCTGCTAGTTACACTGGAAAAAGTCACCTTAGTTCTCAGTAGCAGATGGAGACAGTGTCCAGCCCATATCCCCTGGTCCTCTGATAAGGTCACCTTCCATTTCTGACCATCCTGTGTGGGGTTGATATCTTCTGTCTTTGCCCTTCCACAGATAGATCTGAGCATGTCTCCCCACAGACTCTCAGGTCACCAGGGACTGACCTCCAAGGGCCTCCAGAGGTCACCCTCCTAAGCCCACATTTTGACAGCCTTCACTTATTCCCATCTTGCTTCTGCAAGCCATCAGTGTGCTTCTCAGGATCACTTCCCTAATAAACCACTTGGATCCAAGCCCTTGTCTTAGGGCCTGTGTGGGGGGACCAAAACTAAGACATAGACCATCAAAATTCTCAAAATATGAGAATACTTTCTTTAATAGAACAAGCTGCCCAATGTTTGTGAAAAATTTACATAGTCTACTTCCTGGTTTCAGGTTTCAGACAGAAACCTGGCAGTGCCATAGGTAGAAGAGAAAAACTTAATTTTCATGGGCAAAATAGTCATTTCAGGTCTTTCTCTGTACTGAAAGCCAAAATTTATAACAACCAGCAGCAGCTCCCAAAGAGTAGGATTAAGAAGTGGAAAGGGGAGCCTTCACTGGGGGAGAGTGGGTGCTCTGGTTATTCTAAGAGCCTGAACCATAATTTCTGATGGGGAGGGAATTACTTTTGTTAGGAGAGAATGTCTTGGTGGGCTCCTGGGGACCAAAAGGGAGGAAATGGGCTAGCCAGGGCTACAGCACCAGTGGTTGGCTTAACCCACTTTACATTAGAAACAGAAAGGACCCTGGAGACATGGAGGGGGTGAGGGGAAAGAGAATGGACAGAGAAAGCACAAAGGAAGCTTCAGCAGTATGGCCAGCAAGTTGTGCAGGTGATGGGAGGGATCTAAAGAGCAGAATCATCTGATATTAAATTGTAAGTTGTTCATAGTTTGCAGTTCTTCATGCAAGTCCTTTTATCCCCAAAACATTTATTAAAGTGTTCCCTCCACTGACATAAAGGTGTGCGTGTGTGTATGTGTCTGTTGATGAAATTATAGTGTCGAGTTCCCCTGAGGAACAATGGAATGGAGACCAAACCAAAAAAAAAAAGAAAAATGAGAATTGGAAAACAATGCCCCAATATAGAAGTGCTTGAGAGAACCCTGATTCATAGAAATTTGCAAAAAGCCTTGATGAAGACTTTCCACAAATCAGGGAAGGGAAGGTTGAATGAAATCTTTCTGGATGCCAAGGGGCAGCAAGAGCTCACATCTGGCCTGGGAATGTATATGAATGCCTGACTCAACATTTGCATGGGTATTAGGTACATATGCTAACACATCTGTTACTAGAGATCATGCTGGCTACATAGAGATTGCTAGACAGAGATCCCTGGGGTAGGTTTAAAAGTGAGTAGTTGATCTTCCCATCCTCAGGGAGCACCAAGCACTCGAGACCAAGCCTCTCTCCACTTAAGACATCCCCACCAACTGCTGGAACCTACTACCTTCTCTACTAGTGTCAGCTAAAGGAACATGATCGGCTGTCATCTCCCTCCTACTTCTTTTGACCTTTCCCCTAGCCCTGGGTGGGAGTCAGGGGAAGGGCTGTTACACATTCATTTCTCACAGTGTTTATTTTGTGGTGATCAAATGGCGGGGTTGGACAAACTATGTTTATGTGACATGAGGCTGAAAGGCTGACAGCTGGCGTGGGTGCAGATGCTTGCCAGCCCCAGTCACTACCGGCCTGTCATTGTCCCAGCTTGAGAAATTCAGAATCCCCTCCATGGGAGCTTCAGCATTTTCCTTTGAGAAAACAAATTTGCTAAGATTCTTCAGAATCCTGGGGGGTGCCAGGCTAGCCTTCAAGGAGCCTGACATAAGAAGGTCATAGTCTATAAACCCAAACAGCAAAGGAAATTATAGATTCGACACTAAGCTTCTTCAAATTATCGCATTTCATTCTCTAACTGTGGTAATTGGCATAAAGGTGGGGGAGGGGATGGAGGAAGAGTTGTAGCAAGGATACCAAGCAAGGTGTTTCCTTGTTTTTTTGTTTTTTGTTTTTTTGTTTTTTTCCAGCATCTCCCGAAGACTTGAGCTTTGGTTGCCCATCTGGGTATGTTCCAAGCCACTGTGTGTACAGACACAAACAAGATGACATTTTATTGGGAGAAAAGACTCTGGCCCAACTCACCCATAGGAACACCTAATAGGAGGTAATGGAAGATTGTTGACCCCCTACTCCAGATTTATCTTCTATTTGTAAACCTAAAAAAAAAAAAAGTGTTTCAAGTACCATCTCAGTTAGTCTCACCACTGCTCTGTGAGGTACCAGTAGAAAATATCATGATAATACAAGTGAGTGAAGTGGACCAAACTAGCAGTGAAATAGGGAGTGGCAGGGGACAATGGCCAACTAGGGAGCTAGTCCACATCTAGAAAGGGAAGTGCACTTTAGCCCCAGAGGACTGTGGGCTTGTGGAGATATTGGGCCTCATTTTGCTAGATTCTCCAATTTTACACAGTTCATGTTTTACAAGAAATGATTTGGCAATTACTTAAAAACACCCAACTATGTGCAGACTAAACAAGACAAGTGTTTAGGTGGCATCTGGCCCACAGGATGTGATTTGTCCACCCCATGCCTTGGTAAAAAGAGGCTGCATGGTGGGTGCGGGTGGCCAGGGCAGCAGGGGGTAGGTGCTGTCTGCTCTGCATCCTTAGCTGTCTGTCCCCCAGGTTCTGCATGTTAGGTCTGCACAGGAGGGGTTGTGGGGCCAGGGAGTGCTCCCAGCCACAGGTCTTTAGGAGGGAAAGTGAAAAGTGGTGGTCATTAACCCCATTAGCCTGGAAGGTAGATATACAGAGGTACTTGTTCCCCACCCCCGCTTGCAGTACAATCCTGCATGGGGCAGCTTTCACTTCTGTACAGTCATTCTTAGGGTTGGCAACAAAGTTTCTATTTTCCCTGGTAAGGGCTGCAGTTCATATCTAAGCTCTGCCTTTGTCAGCCAGTCTGCTTTTTGTCATGTTACTTCTGCAAAGATGGGATGACAATGACACCACTTGATCTTATCTGCGACTATCATCTCTAGGCAGTTTATGGTTTCTCTTGAGAACAGTCCCTCTCTGGTCCTTGAACACGATTCTCTGTGACCTTATCCAGCTCCTTCCTCATGAGCAGTGAGAGCCACCTGCTTCAGTTGCTCCCACTGGGAAACACAGGTTTACCTCTTCATATACGTATACTTTGCAAGTCTCCTGGTATGTCCTCAGCTTCCTCCTGCAGCTGGATTTATCTGGAAGACTCACGGTTTCTTCCATGGGCATTTATGTAGTCCCTGAAGATAAAACATGTTGTTGGAATGCCAGAAAGCACACAGCCCTCCATTCTCCAAACCTGGGTCATGTCAAGCAGGGGGCATGTGGCAGGAGACAGACCTTTTTATGGAGTTTTTTCCAACCCTGCCTTGGAGCCTCTCCTATTTTCAAAAACAAAACAAAACAAAACAAAACAAAACAAAACAAAACAAAACAAAATATAAAGCAATGGAGAGTGGAGGCAGCCCCCTAAAGAAAGCAGGAATGAGGGCTTCAGGAGGAATGTGAACTTGCCCCATTACCACCTTTTTCATAGTGAAAACATACCATGAGGCAAAAGAGGACTCACTTTCAAAATTTGTCTCTCTCTCTTTCCCTTTGATTCTACTTAGAGTCAGTGTACAAGAAGTTATCAGGCTTGATCTGGAACAGTTCTTGAAAGCTATGAATAACTGGTAGGATTTCAACCCACATACTCAGGTATGCAAGAAGTAAAATTATCTCTAGTCCCTCAAATCACTTCATTCTGACTCAGAACTGCTGCCCTCAACTAAATGTCTAAAAGACACCACCCTCGCATTATTGGGGACCCCTCCCCTCAGAGGCTTTCAGGGAGCTTGAAAGGGACAGGGGTAGCTGGGGCATGGGGCCCTAACCTCTCATTCTGGAGCTCAGTGTTTGGGTGTCTGGACTGCTCTGATCCTACCACCTCCTGGGTGTCCCACTGCCAAGCATTGTCAGCCTTCCACCCGAGGCTACACTTCCCATCATCCTCCTGGCCCACCTGGACAGTGTCTGCTGCTCCTCTCCTGTGTCTCTGGCAATGGGTGCAACCTCCAACCAGGATAGGCCTTGGGAAACAAAATCAGGCAACCGAAGTCTCTTGCAGACAAATTCTTTCTCGTGCCACAAACCTCTTGCAATGTACGAAAGTATGGGGGCTTGCCCATCAGCTTAAGTGAGGGAAGTAAAGGGGAGAGGCATCAGGAAAATACAGAAATCAATATCCCCCAAATGAACATGACATTCATAGTTTCACAGAACAGACCCAAGGGGGAGTTGAAAGACTTTGCTTATATGGTATGATTCAAGGAGTTGCTGCTGGAAGTTTCTATAGCTTAGAATCTTTCAAAGTGTTATTTTGCCTAAAATTTCCAGCACTGATAATGCAAACAGTATTTTGTCTCCAGGAAAGGGTTAGGGTTCATTATCTGTAGTCAGCATAACAGCATGTGACCACCACAGAAGATGAGATAGTCTCTTCATCATGCAGCAAAGCTTAGAAGGAGGTAGGGCATCTGGATGGGGAGATGGGACATCTGGATGGGACTGTGTGGTGGCCTTTCCCTAAGAGAGTATGTCTGGGTGGATCTGGCTAGGCCCAGAGGTGGGCTCCATAAGGACTCGGGTTCTTGGTTTGAAGGAGAGTGTCCCAAGTAGGAGGTCACACTGGGAGCATGAGTTCTGGCTGATCTGGGCAGAATGGTTGCTGCCCACACAATCTGACAATGTCCATTCTTGCCTGAGCAACCCAGACCCAGGTTGGGAAAGTCATTACTTAATGTTCACATGGATTTTTGTAAGTTCATCTCTTTTCTTCTCCTTTTCTTCACAGGTCAGGAGACAGATTTAAAATACTGTATTCAGGACTTCACAGTTCTAAATAACTTGGGTTTTTCCTTTCCTTAGTCTTAAAGTTCTATTTCTCTAAAAATTATGTACTTCTTTTAAATGATAGTGTTAGTAGTGTTCCGTTAGTTTTTTATTTGGGAAAATGGAAAGCGTATAGTACAAAAGATTCCAGTAGATCAAAAAGGTCTATTATGAATGTCAACTCCCTCCTGTTCCACCAATCCTGAAACCCTCCCCAGAGGCAGAGGAAGCCCCTGCTTCTGGCATCGCCTCTTCTGGAGGGGGTATCAGGTTCTGTGCTCTGGACTGAACTTCTAGTTTTTTCAGCTTGTCTTGGAAATTCCTCCATACCATAACATAGAGAGTCACCTCATTTTTTATCTTATTGACCTTTCATAATTTAATTAAATCCCTTTAATAAGTATTTAGGTATTCTATTTCTTCAGTCTCAGGAATCCACAAATAATGCCTCATTATTCACTCAGTGTCTCTGTATGTGCATTTTTTGTCCTTAAAAATGTTTTCCTGTTCCTGATTCAATATCTCTATTTCCATTTCATCACATCATCTTTCCTAATGTATTGTGTATAAATGTGTGTGTGTATCCTGGTTGTAAGCCATCCTGAAGAGAAGAGAAGAGGCAAAACGAAACAAAACAAAACTGTGCCATCCTCAGTGGAGTGGGATAGAGTTGAGTTTCTTTCACATGACTCATGCGCTGTCCCTGGTTTTGTTGCTGAATATTTAGATCTTGTATAAATTTATGTTTTAATCTACGGATAGTCAGCCGGTCTCCTAAGAAGTTGGAGAGCAAGAAGATGAATTTCATTGGTGTTCTATATTTTTTAATGGTTATTTATTTTTGAAAGAGAGAGCAAGAGGAGAGGGATAGAGAGAGAGGGCAACAGAGGATCCAAAGCAGGTCCCACGCTGACAGCAGATAGTCTGATGAGAGGCAGGAATTTGCAAACCACAAGATCATGACCTGAGCTGATGGATGTTTAGCCAATTGAGCCACACAGGTGGCCCCATTGGTGTTCTTTATTAATCACTTAGAGCAGAGCTATGGAATTCTCTAGAGTAGTGAAAATGCTGACCTGGTTAATTCATCATGAGTTCCTTTCTAGATGACTGTGGGCCATTTTGTACCCACATTTTGTTGGGATCCCTGAGTCCTCCTAGCTTCTCCTGTAGTCAGGAAAGTTTGGAGTACCTCTGTGTTCTCAACCCTGCATCAATATTAGAATCACATGGAGAACTTTATAAACAGCATGATGCCTGGTTCTGGCATTTGCCTTTGCTATGCCTCCAGGGCTGACAAACTTGGATGGCATGATCATTGAAACTCTTCTTACCTCTGACCTGATGACAATTGTTATAACTTGCCATAGAACCAGAGGTCTTGTAAACTTGGCCAATTTATTAGAGTTTTCATGTTCACAGTTTTGAGGGTAGTGACATATGTCCTCATGAGAGTTTTCCCTCTAAATATAGAGGGAAGTAGAAAAGTAGAAAGAGGGAAGTTGCTTGAAGTAGAAAAGTCCAAGTTGGGGCTTCAAACCTTTCTTAAGGGAATAATAAGAACACAATTTTCTCAAGGTGCAAAACTGGGGATCCATACAGCTGAGAAGCCAGCAGCTTGGAGGGGAAGAGGGAATGGACAGGTTAGAGCATCTGCCCAAGTCTGACTCATCATCCTTCCATGTCAATCTTTCAATTTCTTCTCTCCCAATTTCACCAAATGTCCAAACAGCACATATTGTTGGACATTCATTCAAAACCTTACACTACCATGGATGAACAGAAGCAAAGAAGTAATAATGGATACACGGGTGAGAGCGTGAATGGAAGAAATGGAAGGAGGAGAGAAAGATGGAAGGTTGAGTGCACTGGTTGAGAGTTCCACAGAGGCTGAGGGTTGTGTTCGGTTCCTAACCTTGCCATTTGCTACCTGGGTGAGATTAGGGGGCTTACTTAACCTAAAACAGCCCTCTCCCCTATCTTGTGAAACATGGATTTAGTGGCACCTACCATCTGGGGTTTTCATGGGGATTAAATTAGATCATGGTGGGTAAAGTCTTTAGGCCAGCCCCAAAGAATGCATGTTCAATAAATGGTATTTATTCTTTATTTTACTTCATTTTACTGTGAAGGTGTTTTGAACTGACTTTGAAAATACACATATTACATGCATTGTAAACCTATTTCCAAATCTGTGTATTGATACATTTTGATGAGACATTATTAACATCAAGATTGTTTATTTTATTAATGTTTTGTTTTGAAGTTCTTGCTTTTTATATACTGGTTCTGAAAATTGCCCACCTCAAGGTCATGAAAATATTCCCATTTGCTTCTAAAACCTTTATCATGTTACCTTTCATATTTCAGTGTAAGATCTATGTATCTGATGTTGATTTCTGTGTATGATGTGAAGTAGGGGTCAAAGTTAACTTTTTTCCCATGGCAGACCAACTGACCCAGTGGTTTATTGAAAAAAAAAAAAAAAAAACAAACCCTTCTTCACTATATTTCAGAGGCCCCTTTGTTGTAAATCAGGTGGGTCTAGCTCTGGTTTCTCTAACCTTGTTCACTTTCTTGTCTATCCTAGTACTGCCTGCTCACTGTTGTAAGGATGTATATCCAGAAAATACAGAGAACTCTCACAGAAAAAGACATAGTGAAATAAAAATGTGCTAATGAATTGAACAGGCATTCAGGTCCATTCTAATTCTTTGACTGTAATCAAAGATTTAATATGCATTTTGAGTGCCTGCATTATTCTGAGACAGCAAAATGTATTGCATCTGTGTATCTATGTACTTACTTATTGATCTTTACCTTTGTTTACCTATTTTTTTTTACTTTATTTGTTAATGGTATGTGACTAGAAAGACAACTGTCCAAGGATTTTGAAAGTTTCAGAGCTGAATAATGACAGAAATGCAAATAGAAGTTATGGTTTAGGTGATGGGGCCAAGTGTGGCTCACATGTGTGAGCTGGTGCTGCCCAGGTGACAGGTCTTATTCCCGTTACAAGTCGGAAAAGTCCAACTAGAATGCATACTGCTTCTCATGTACGGAAACCAAATATTACAGGCATTCCTGAAAGCTGGGGTTGTCTTTTCCTGGAAAGAATAGGTGGTAACAAAGAAAACTGGTAAAATGGATGAAGAATCAAGGGTGTAAGTAACTAATAGTTGGTTCTCAATCTTCATAAAAGTTTTAAGGCTTATGACTCAAGTGTAGCATTCATTGTAAACATCCTGGATATACAAGAAAAGTTATATTTACCATCTCAGTATAGTCATGGTAGCCGTTTACTAAGCCATTTACTTGTCATCTTTTGTTGGAAGACTTAACTATCAGGGATACCACGTGATTGCATTTAAGCTTGGCCTGCAATTGCTTGTTTACACGGGTAGCATGCAACAGCCAGAAAATGCAAGTCGGAGATAGGGAGCGGAGAGAAAGGAAAGAAGTGGCAATGATTGGGTTTATTGCTCAGCTGGTGGGAATCCAAACTTTGAAAAGAGCTATTAGAATTATTTCTCAAACATCCCAATTCAGAGCTAAAATGTGCCTGTTATTGTGATGTGACATATTTAGCAACTTTAACAGGAAAACTTGACTTTGATCACAAGCCTCTTGGTTTACATAAACCAAGCTCCTGGCAAGATCTTGAAACGGAATCTATGACCCTGAGAAATGGGTTCTTTCTCACTGTACGTAGAGAGAAGCCTCCCTCTTCCTTTTCAGTTTTGAATATGAGTCCCCAAGGGCTTGGGCAACACTGAATTTTCTGAGAGGTGGCAGAGGGAGCCAACTTCACCATTCAAGTGTCTCTTGAATTACAGTGGATGTGGTGGGCGTGGCTTCTGGGGATATTGGATTCTGCCTCATCTCCTCAGTGTGCTCAGCCAAAGTAGGGCCAAATTGCAACACAGCACAAGATACTCTTTACTTGTTCTTTAACAAAGGAGAATATTGCCAAAGTTACCATGGGGGCTGGAATCGAGTGTTGAATCCATCCCACTCACTGTGTTGGGAAGAATCCCTCCTTCCTTTACAGCCTGGCCCCATCAACTGGTGGACAAAGGATGTGAAAATGCCTTACAGACTGTAAAATATAATAGCATGTGGAATTTCCATTTTGTGGTGAAAATAGTTGACTTTCAGCAATTAAAGGTGCTTGTAGTCAATAGGATGATGTTGTTAGAATATGGTAAATCCACTGGCTGTCCTTGTCTATCATTGATTCATTTGAATATGTCTACTTTTTCATTCACCAAAAACATTTATTAAATGCCAGCTGAGCAGCAAGCACCACATTAAGTGCCATGGATGGAAAAGATAAAATAAAAGTAAAGGTCAAGAGAGAAGGGCATAGTATGCTGAATAACCAATGAGTCTATACTTTGCAAGAGACTTAGAAATAGCTCCCCAATCAATAGAAGTAGGTCCCTAACATATACTAAGATGCAAATGTGTTTACATGTAATGGAAACAACTTGGGTTGAATTAAGCATCTCCACACACAGAGGAAGTAACTTATCCCATGTTTTCCAGGGGACTCAGAGCAGTGACTCTCAAAGGTGGGAATATGCTACACATTGGAAGATGTTGGAAGCTAGATGAAAAGTTGGTGCCCACACAACAGTACTTCCATCTCCTGGGCCTCCCTTCTCTGTTTCTGTTTCCTTTTTTTATGCTCCAGAGATTCACTTCTCAGCTAATCACATGGTGGGAGGAAGACAGCTCTCCCATCTGCAACCAAATTTACATATGGTGGTGTCCTGCTACCCAAGGACACCCAGTCTCAGAATACCAGGAGAGTGACTCTGCTTGGGTCAGCTGTCCTCCTCGACAATCTTACAGCTAATTGCTATCAGCCCTTTGGTGACTTTACCCTCATATATGCATATAGCTGCACCCACATGCACTGCTCAGTGGTCTGTGTGTGGATCTATTGGATCAAATGATTGTCCTGAAAGACTATCATACAAAATGTATCATTCTACTCTTCCTTTTTTCACTTAATTAATCTGAATTCCTTCCATTGTGGTGTATGGAATTACATCATTTTTTTTTACTAGCTGCATAGTATTCTATAAAAGCTGTTCTGTGGCCTATTTATTCCTTTATTGATGATTATTTCCAAATTTTTATGTCATTTACAGAGTCACATTCACCACTCACTTGTATATCTTTAAGTATTTCTGGACTCTATAAATCCCACAGTGAAATGTCTGGATCAAAGCGTATGTGCATTTCAAATTTTAATAGGTGTTACCAAAATGCTCTCCAAAATACCGTTAACAGCGAACACTTCTGCCAATATGGTATGAGAGTGAATGCTACTTATTCCCTTGCTAACCTTGAATATTAGCAGTCTTGTTAATGGACTAGTCAAAAATCCTGTCAGGGCATTACATTGTAGCTTTGCTTTGGAAAGGCTGGCTTTCAGCTTGCCAGCTGCCTCCCCCAGCACCAGAAGCCTCACAGCTTTAAGACCTGCCCTGCTTCCCAGAGGAGCTGAGCCTATGAGCTACCAGCTCCTGTGGGGGTTTCAGCAAGTATGGTCCCCTGAAAGACAATGACATCTTCTCTATTATGACTTTAGAAAGCAGAACTAGGAAACAGCTGAGTTTAAAAGTTTTAAAATCATAGCCTACAAACAATCAATTCATTGGAGTAAACACTTGAAACGTTAAAGAGGAAGTTCCGGGTAAATTCATTTTCATGTGTAACTAATATGAGACTCACTCCATTGTTTATATTCCTTTCAGAAGAACCAAACATAGAGCCATCACCCATCTCCCTGCCTCTTCCTGAAGCAGAAGGAGGGCCTGTACTGGCTGTGTCCCCTGTGGGCCCTGGAGAAGGGCTAAGTGTGGGATTCCTTCCTTTTTCCGTTTATATGAAATTGTGGATGAAAGATGTTAGATATAGCTTGGAGGCCAGGAAGGAAAGAGATTTATTATTATTTGCGTTTCTTTCCTATTCTCATTTAGTTCAATTGTTAAATTTAGGTTTTCAGAGAACCCAGGCAGTCAGATCTAGAGGTTTAAAGGTCACCAAGCTGCTGTTTCCATTACAAATTGCAAATAGTGCATAGTATTTGGTGATCAGAAGTGGCTCTGATTGACACTGACACTTTTTGTACAAGGGGCCCCACCGAAAGGCCTTCTGACTCAGGATAGAACCCAGTGACTTTGCTCAAGGACATATTGGTGTTCTTTTTTCATAAAACAATGGGTAATATTCCTGACCACTCTTTAAAATTATGTATAATATGAAAGTATGTCAGAGGAACCCAGGTGGCTCAGTCGGTTAAGCATCTGACTCTTGATTTCAACTCAGTTCATGATCTCACAGTTCATGGGTTCAAGTCCCATGTCAGGCTCTGTGCTGACAGTGCAGGGCCTGCTTGGGATTCTCAATCTCTGCTCCTCCCTTGCTCTCAAAATAAATAAATAAACATTTTTTAAAGAAAGTATTTCATTAAACTTGTTTGAAAGTGGAAGTTGGAAACTGTTGTGATGAACCCAGAAATCTGGTTCTCTGACAATCCCTGGCTTACACACCAGCAGCCCAACCATGGACTTATCCCGTAACCACCTGGATCTATTGCCTTACCTGCAAAAGGGTTGCAATGTTGGTAAAGATTCAGTTAAATAGTACAATATGTCTCTAAAGTGTTGCTACAACATCTGACTCAATATCTGTGCTCAAATATCAGTGGAGAAGAATGAAAGTTAAAGTGCTCTGAGTTATGATCGTAAATGATCTGTTTATAAGTACACTGAGCTGTGGTGATTCTTCATATCCACAAAGGCAACCATGCAGGTACCCACAATGGCCACACAGACAAAGGCATGAACGCGGTGGATCTGAGTCTTGGCAGACACTTTACGGTCCTCCCAAAATATGAGGCCACACCCCACCGGCCTCCCCATGCCCCCCAAGGCTGTTAGGAGACAATTTCTCATGGACTCTTGGGTCCTGATGAGAGTGAAGCTTCCAGCTTCTGCCCTCAGGTGCAGTGTGGTGCCAGCCCCCCAGCGATACCCAGTCACTTTCACTCTATTATCCTGTTTGGTGTGTGGGATAAGGACCTGGGAGCTGGCATCTATGTCTGCTCTCTTTGCTCCATCTGTGTGAGTTCCTCAAAACTGTCTGTATTTAAAAGCTGCCTCTGGATCTTGGCTGGCCAAATAAGTCTAACTGTGGCTATGGCCTTGTCTTCTCTTAGGAATGGACACAGACACGCTTGGGGCACCTTCTCTGCACATGGCACCAGGGACCCTGTGATAACAAGGTGTTCTCAAGGTGGTCTCGCCTCTGTCTTGTGCTGGCAGCAATGATGGCCCCATGGGGGTGGCCCACAGGGACGTGCCTCTGTCAAGGAAGGGGCACTGCTGGCCCTTCTAGGGTACTCAATGTGACTTTGATCTCTCTTGACTATGGAGATCCTCAGGCCAACTCTCCAGGCTATCACCCTGCCCCCATGTGTCTGGAGGCTGTGCTTGGGATTATCAGTCAGCTGGTGAATGCTTCTGGGCTCAGATGGAGCTTGGGGTGATCATCACAGGGAAATCCCCCTCCTCCAGACTCTGATCACATGCTTTTCCACCTCAGGCTCAGGGTCAGGGTCACCAATAGTGATTTAAGGGCTATGAGGCACTAACTGGCTTTGTGTCAGTAAGTCCAAGGAAGAAAATAGCTCTAGCAGCTGCTTCAATTCTTTCTCCAAAACTTTGTTTTTGCCTTGTTGACGGGATCTTCCCAAGCAAGAGCCTGCAGCATATGGTTCAATCTTAAAGTAGGATCCTCAGAGGCAGGCCTGGGAGGAGGGGGATTTAAGGGAAAGGGGTGTGTTGGCTTGGAAGGTGAACCCCAGGTGCATCTTCAGGGGGAGTGAGCAAGGGAAGGGAAGAACAAACACAGGGAGTGATGATCAGATTTGCATCATGAGCACTTCATCTGTGTCACCTCCAGGAGGTTATGTTGAGCATGCAGCACAGCAGCCTGCAGCCTGCTGCCTGCTGCCAGGCCTAAAGGAGACGGGGGATCCACTAGGACTAGGGTTTCCAGGACTTGCCATTAAGTCCTGCCCCTTGTTGCCCAAGGCAGCTCTTGGGGACATGGTTTCCCTGGGGGTCAGAAAGCAGGAATACAGGTCCTTGCAGAGGGACACCACAGGCGTTCACTGGACCAACGAGGAGTTAGGGGATATGGGCAGGTAGCCAACAGCACCGGTGTCCACCCCCTAACTCATACAGGGGTTCACCCCACTTGGAGCCAGCTTAAAGCAAACCCAGGTTGACACAATTGGCTTGGAAAACTCCAAGTGCCAAAACACCAGTCGAGAGCACATACTGCACTCAGGAACTCTGCATGGCTTCTCAGGATGGTGACTGGTCAAGAGCAGCTCTAAATACAGTGTCTCATTTCAAAGAAGGTCCGGTTTCCTTTGAAACCGGTTTATTCCTATGAGCAGTTTATTGAGAACACATGCAGGGAGAAAAGGTGTGAGTGTGACACAGAGACTTCCCATGTATGCACAGAGAGAAGCAGGTCTCCATCTCACAGAGCTATCTTTATGGAGTGTCCTGCCTGCCATCTTCAGAGTGTTTGTAAATCTGCCTTTAATTTTTAAGTATCACCAAGCAGCGTGAAAAGTAAAACTGCCTGAGTTTGATTTGTGGAAGGGATGGAGAGAGGGATTGGCTCAACTGATCACTTAACAGACACTGTTAGATCCCTCATTGGAACCAGCTCTGTGGTGAGCTTGGATCCAGGGAAGAGGAAGGAGATTCAGAATACTCACAATGCCTTGCACAGTCTGTGGCTGAATTTGCCTTTATGGAAAAGACCAGTAATTCCTTCCATGTGTATGCCATTGTCATTGTATGGTCTGCCGAGTACCTCATCCATCCTCTCAATAGGCGAGGGGTTTGAATCACTTTATTCCCATTTTGTGGAAGAGGCAAGCAGGTCAGAGCAGGACAGGACCTGCCCACTTGGCCCAGAAGAAGAAACTGGGCCCAAACCATATCTTGATTGTCGGCAACCAGACACTGCCTGACGTGTAATCCATGCCAAGTTAATGTCTGAGTGGCTGTTGGGCTTGGATGTTGTTTAATCTGGGTCTTTCCACCACAGGAAGACCATGGGCTGGCATTAGCAGAGGCAGCCTGACAGGCAGCAGGAGGTTCCCTTTGAAAACTTAGCATGTGCACTTTGAGGGTTTGTTTGGGTGTTTTTGCACATGAATTTATTCAGGTGGCAAAGCAGTTCCCGACAGCTGCTTCCCTCTCTGGTGGACTTGTTTCCCCTGGTCCACTGGACACGTCCCATTAATGAATTTGCTGCATGCAGGTCAGTGACACCTCACCCACAGGTGTGCATGCGGCAGTGAGGCACTGAAGAGAAAACATCTTCCAGATCCAGCTGAATGAACTTTTAGTACTGGGATGTCTGGCTCTGTGGCAAGTATATTAGGATAGCCATATTCTTTGTGGAGAGGGAGATAGACTTCCTGGCACGATTATATGCCTGTAGACACCTACACTACTCATTCTGTGTCCAGCCCTACTCAACCCAACTGCTTCCAGAGTAGTAGTGGAATGGAGAAGGAATATAAAACCCTTGGGTGGACACTAGTGTTGTTGTTAGATTAAGAAATTCAGATAAGGCACCAGGACTTCTAAAATGCCTTTGGTGATGTCAATGTTCACAGTGACTTCTCAGCATGTGGAGACACAGTTTCAGGACTACTGAGCACATGAGAAGCCACTTCCATTTTGGGTTTCTGCTGCTGGGTATTTAGGATTTTCTTTCTTAATTATTAAGGATATCTTGGGAAAAACTTTCAGTGTAAACCAGGGAAAAACAGATCTGATTTTTCTGTGCTTTCCTATAAATGTCCACAAACCCTTTCTTACCCAAGAATCTCACTTGCTTAGCGAAGTAGCTGGTGCATGTTGAAATAGCCATTCTTATGTGAACCAAAGGGTAACTCACCCCAGGACTGAATGACAGGTTTGAGCTACCAAGCTAGAGTTTAAGTCCGGTCCCCTATAACTTCAAGACATTTTATTTTATTTTTATTTTTATTTTACTATTTACTCCAGGGCCATTTAGTTGCTTAACACTTTGCCTAATGCCTTTCTGCCCTGGGTGAGCATTAGGGGCTTTGAGGCAATGAGATTTTGTAAAGGAAAACTCTTGGCACCTATTTTTGTGTAAATTCCCATCAGTTTCCACAGTTGCAGAGCTGCCTCTTGGAGACTGTGGGCTCAAAGTCCTCCATCCTCCTTCCTCTGGTGTTGGGCCTCCAACGAGGTAGAGCTCTACTGATCCTCTGCCAAGGAACCCAGGGGATGGTGCAGGGTACAGGTACTGTCTATGGTGGGAAAAGCAAGAGAGCTTCTCCTGCATCTCCATCCACACCAGACTCCATTCTCCATATTCTGTGATGCTTTTAATGGCAGGATGAATGTAGAGTCAGGATATCCGGGTCTCAGGTAAACTTTGTCCTCCCTTCTGTGATTCTGTGGAGGATCCCTCTGCTCCAGCTGGGCCATGGCACACCATCTGGTGGTTCCCACACCACATGGCACCTGCCCTTGGTCGCAGGTGTTGCTAATATCAGTGCCTCAACACCCTAGTGTGGCATATCTCATAGAATAGGAGCACATTGATTACCACTGAAATGAACAAAACTCCTTCATCAGGAACCACAGCACACATGGATGATTACTTCAAGGTAAGGGACACTCAGTGATGACCTGGGCTGAGCCCTCAGCCCAGTGGGCTCCTGCAGTGATTTATTCACGGACGGCAGAAACTGTGCCCATCCCATGGTACAGGCTTCTGGCCCTGGGTTAGGCTCAAAGAGACCAAGAATCTGAAATACTGGCTGGGCTGCACCCAGGATGTTGTGGTTACAGCAGGGAAATCCATAGTTCTCCCTCCAAGCCTTAAATAACACTCATACATGCCCATCCCCCATCATTAAAACAAACTAATTTTTACAGTTAAGTGACCAGTAGATCTTTGAGGGGAAAAAGAATTGAGAATGGCTAACCCAGTGGTTCTCAAACTTAAATGGACATCAGAATTCCCTCGAGGTTTGTCTGCACACAGGTTGTTGAGTACCCCCTTCAGGTATCTCTGGAGCCACCAAGGACTTGCACTTGTTAAGTTCCCAGATGCTAATGGTGCAGTTCCAGGTACCACATCTGTGGACCGCTAGAGCAAACCCACAGCAGCATGATACCTTAAAGCTTCAACCAATCCTTCCCCACAACACCAAAGGCCTTGTTGGAGAGAAGCCAGCTCCTTATGATACCTCAAATAGGAAAAATTTTACTATCAGCATGGGTTCGAGACAAGAGTTAATAAACAATTTTTATGTTTCCACAGGCATAGCAGTGAAGCAGGTACTCAGAACACTGCAGGGTCAGCAACGAAAATAGGCACAAGTCTCCTGCTGTAGTCCTGTCCCCCACAAAACAGATTAAAAGAGTAAAGGAAACCTAGAACACTGGGAGGAGTGAAGGTGGAGTTGGGATTTTTCTTTAATTCTAAGTTTTGTGTTTCTAGAAACATTTGATCAAATAACATCTTTCATAACCAAGTGGAATTTTGACTTATCTTCACTATCATGGTCATCAAGCCAACCCACAGTAAGATGAGTCTTGGCTTTCCCATTTTGGAAACTGCCAGAAATGCTATTTGGATTAATTTCTGTTTGGGAGTTGGCTAAAACTGGCCACATTCTCTCATACCTCAGGATAAACATCATAGCATTGTCATATAAATTTATATTCCCCAAATTAAGTTAAAATAGGCCTTTTTTAGGGAGGTGGAAGTTGGTTGTTACTGGTTTTTTTGAAAATTACTCCTCAAATATGTTCAGACACAAAGTTCAAGGTTTTTGTTCTTCCATATTTGGTGTCAATCAAACTAAATATCTACATTTCTGCAATCATATTAAATGACTTTGTATTCTTCAGTTACATATAAAATTCAATTAGCATTTCTTTATGGAAATTTTAGCATCATATATAAGCTAAACAAAAGAAGATTTAAAATAACATTTTGTGTAAGAAGCAACAGAAATCAACTTTTCAAAGCACAGCCCAATCATGCCATTGGAGTGCATCTATTATATTTTCCCTTAACAAAGTATGCTCCAAAGAAAACGTAAGTAAACCTTATTCTCTACAATAAATTGACCCTCAAAAACTGTGTATACAATGTCTATAAAGTAAATTATCATACATTTAAAATAGAAGATTACAATGGAAGCAAAATCTGGAAAAAGAAACCACCCCAATTGCTGACCCTAAAACTATTTTGTGAATTAAAAAGTATTTTCCTGTCCCCTTGATTCAAACAATTGAACTTTTGTGCTTTTCAGAAACAACTAGACTAGAACTTGATCACTGAAATAACTTCCTGATCAGACTCTTAATTTTGTTCAGGTATTTGTTCCTTAACTATTGACCCAGAGGCGATGATGACTCTTCCTTCCTCAGGGGGAACAGATGAGTGGGCCTGGCTGTGGATGGTGGGTTGATGCCTTGGCCATGACTGAATTAGGAGTGGACACTGGCCCAGTCTGACCAACGAGTCATTGAGATGATTGCTGGAGTCTTGGAAAAGTTTTCCTCATTCCTCAGAAGGACTCATATGAAGGGATGGTCCTTTTGTGTTTCTGGACAGTGGATATTAAAGGTCTGGTTTTAATATCCAGAATTCCTGGAGCCATCTTGCAACCGCAAGGGGAACCATTGGGGGCAATTCCAGCCCACAGAAGATGGCAGAGCAGAGACAGAAAAGAGCATGGGTCTTTGATGCCATTGCCAGCTGTTGAATTGACCAACCTGGGAGCCTGCCAGACCTTCAAATATCTCTTAATTGATGTAAGAAACTGTCTCATCATCTGTGTCTGTGAGGTGAGTCTTCTTTTGTGTATAGCAAAGGTATCCCAGATAATACAAATAAAATCTGAAAATTAGAGATTTCATGGAAACAGTATTCTGTCTGTTCCTGTTTATTTTCATTACACACCTTTTAAATAAGGTCCTTGTTGAACCATTTTTAAGGTCTCCTCTATTGTTAACGTTTTCTCTAAACTATGAGTTTTTCTAAGTTGAAAGATATTTGTGTAACAGTTTTTCAAAAAATGGCTCACATTTGTATTTGCTCAATTGGCTATTCAACATGGGCCACATTTCTTTGCAATTTAACTTGTTTTTCCCTTAGTGTTCTTTAAAGTGTGAAGTAAAAGGGGCAATAAAAAATGTAAGTGAATTTATTATTTATTCTTACATATACCTGGATTATTTGTGGTAACTGAGGTCTAGTGTGCCACAAGCTTTGTTACAATTTGTGACATTTTATCACCCTGCTGGAAACATTTCCTGGATTTGAACCCAGGGACTTTATTTTTTCTTAAAGTGGAAACATGTCTTCCTCTTGCTCACGAGTCTACTTTCTCCATTTTCACACAGTGCATGAAGAATGGATTTCCTCTTTCTCAGATGTTTTGATTGCTCACATCTTATCCACCCTACTGCAAGTGAGCACAGGGTAATCAACCTGAGATGTGGAAAAGAAATCCTAGGGTCTTAACTCTCTGTGACTGTTACAAATTTTAAGTCTTCTGACCGTTTTTTAAACCAAACCCTCCCAGTTTTGTTTAGCTTTGTGTTTAGAAACTATAGTCATGACAGCATTGGCAAAGGGTACTCATCTTGTCTCATATTTACACGTGGTCATGTTCATAGTGTGTAATATAATTTGGCAGTGTTGGCAACTTCTTGGGGGAGGTAAGAAGTGGGAAGGTTCTGATCACTCTCTGTCTTCACTTATGTTCCCTCCTTTCAAGGAATAAAGCAAGACCCCTCCCTTATTCCACTTGAGCAAGACTCCAGTCCTTACTATCAAAGAAATCATATCAGTTAGGGGGGCCACAGATTTGATATTGATACTCAGTTGAACATTAATCAATAATGTTTAATAACAATATCAGGCAGGAGTAGAAAGAAACAGGCTGCTTTGGGTAAGCATGTAACAAAAAAAATAATCTCAAACTCTAATGTGCTTGGTGCTTAGTGCATGCCTGGCCCTCTATTCAATGCTGGCCTGGGCCAACTGGGGTAACAGACTCACCCACCCCAATGGTTGTGTCAGTGTGTACCTGTCAATTGGCCTTTCCTCCCCCATAAGAATGGCTCATGGATGGACACTGGCCTCATTGGGAACTAGTGGGACCTAAAGGGAAGTTTGCTGGGGCCTCCTCTGAAAATTGCCCCAAGTCATTCAGCCAGTAAGTGGAGAAGCCAAGATCTGTCCAGGGCAATCTGACTAACATGGCCAGGTTATTGATCACTGAGGTGGAGATACAGAAAGGGAGAGAAATGGGGGCAGGCAAGAGGATGGGCTGTATTGGTGAGATAGCCCAAATACATAACCTTTTCTGGGACCATCTTTGGTCCATCTTTGGTCGTACCCCTAAATCATTTCATTTCACACCTTTTTGAAAGTTATGATTTCAATTGAGCCTCTAAGTTATGTCATTTGGGGAAAATAATTGTATTTGTGGCTTATCTATGAAAGCTGTAGATTCTGAATTTTCCATGAAGATCCCAATTCTTTCTCAATATAAATTCAAGTTAGTTAACATACAATGTAGTATTGGTTACAGGAGTAGAACCCAGTGATTCATCACTTACATGTAACACCCAGGGCTCATCCCAATAATTGCTCTCCTTAATGCCCATACCCCACCATCTCCCCTCCAGAAACCCTCAGTTTGTTTCTGTATTTAAGAGTCTCTTATGATTTGCCTTCCTTTCTGTTTTTATCTTATTTTTCATTTACTTCCCCTCTGTTCATCTGTCTTGTTTCTTAAATTCCACACATGAGTGAAATCATATGATATCTGTCTTTCTCTGACTGACATTTATTTTAGCATAATACTCTCTAGTTCCATCCATGTTGTTGCAAATGGCAAGATTTCATTATTTTTGACTGCTGAGTAATATTCCATTGTATATTTATACCACATCTTCTTTATCTATTCATCAGTCAGTGGATATTTGGGCTCTTTCCATAATTTGGCTATGGTTGATAGTGTTGCTATAAACAGTGGGGTGCATGTTATTTCCCCAATACATTATTACCCATATTGTGACTTATAAAAATATAACTTCTAAAGGAATCAGTTTAGAAACCAGTTTATTTTCTGTGTAAATGACAGAAAATCCAATGCAACCAGGTTTGAACAATAAAAGGCATTTATTGGATCCCACACTTAGAAAGCTCAGGGACTAGAGGCCCTTCCATGATGCTTAGATTTAATAGCTGGCTCATCAACAGCACCTGTCCTGCACTCTCCCTACCTTCTGTGCTGCCAGGTCCATCCCAGGGGCCTCATCTTCCTTTATGGTGTGGCTGCTACAGTTCTCAGCCTCACACTCACACACCACCCTTTAAAGGGACTTTGCCAAGGAATCTGCTCTTGCATTCCATTGGCCCAGACTGGGTTGCAGGTATTGAGCCATGTCTTGAATCAGGACTTACAAGGGGTCACCAAAGCCAGGGAGGGTAGATGACTGTTCCCATTGACTGAGACCAGTCAGGCTCCCCTCTTCCACAGCTGCTCCCCAATAGAGGAGTGTGGAATACATGCCAAGGGCAAGAACAAAAGTGACTTTTCCAATGACTGTATCTAGATCCATGTCACATGGTGTCATGGTGTCATGCCCTGTAACAGAGCTTAATACAATGCAATATTCCCTTTTTGATTTTTAAGATGCCATTTTTTTTACATTTATTTATTTTTGAGAGACAGAGAGACAGAGCTCAAGTGGGGAGGGGCAGAGAGAGAAGGAGACAGGATCCAAAGCAGGCTCCAGTCTCCAAGCTGTCAGCACAGAGCCCAGCGTGGGTCTTGAACTCACAAACTGTGGGATCATGACCTGAGCCAAAGTCGGACGCTTAACTGACTAAGCCGCCCAGGCGCCCCAACATGTCACTTTTGAACTCTCCCATTCTGACTGGTTAGCCATTAACTGGGTCTGCATAAACCTTCCCTTGGTCCCCTGCACTCACAGAGACTAGGCCTCTGCTCCGTGCTTTGACCATTCCCAAGCTCAGAGATGTCATGGGATGCCTCAGAGTAAGTACACAAATCTACAAGTGCACTTCGCAGGCCTCAATCCATGCAAACAATCAAGAAATGTGAGATGCAAGAGAAGGCAACAGCTAGAATCACATTCAACCACAAAGGAGAGAAGGGAAACTTAAACACACAAGGGCACAAAGCCAACAAGTGGGAGATAGACACTCTGCTTAAATAATTCTGGAGTGCTGGCCTGGCCTTTACGTCCTTCTCCCAGGCATACATATGTACTGTAGCTCCATAACCCAATGTCAGCCCACATGCCAGAGCACCAGCCACCATTTAGCTGTCCTTGCACAAAGGCCTGAAACTTTCCTCTCCCTGAAAACTTCTTTCTACCTAAACATGACTACCCCCAATGGTTGACAGTGTCCCTGGCTAGCTGGTAGTTCCCAGGGAACCTGAATCACATTCTTCACAGGGTCAGTTGTGCATCCAGTGTTGACAAGGTCCCTGGGCGAGAACTTCCAAGGCTCCCCACACAGCTCACACATGGTCACGGGGATGCTGTGTGCCTTGTCCGCATCACAACCATCCACAGCACATTTCTGTGTGTACTTATTTTCCTTCCAAAATAAATTTTATTTCCAATTTTTCAAAGTAACACACATTCATTGCGGAAAGCATTGAAAATCTAAAAAATAAATAAATAACCCAGCACACACAAAAGAAAAAGCTCTATCGACATTTTGGTCCATTTCCTTCCATTTCTATTTTTCCAATTTGATAATAATTCATTCAGTTTTTTTCTTTTCCTACCAGGTTTTTTCATGCACTATATATTTTATACCTTTTATGCATAGAGAAATAATTTCATAAGTGTGTTTCTGTCTCCTGTTTGTCAAATTCCTTTAGTCTGAATGATGGAAAACTTTCATAAGTATTGCTGTACTGATTGCATATTATTTTATTGTGTAAATGGACCATAACCAACTCGGGCATCCTGTATGATGATGTTTAGGTATTCACAGTTGCTTTCATTTTATAAACATTGCAGTCCATTTTATAAACCATGAATTCACATAATGCAGCTAACACATTTTAGATTTTTTTTTACGATGATTTCCCCAGAGGTGGCATTAATGAAGTGAGGTTTATAATTTGAAAGTTTATAATTTGAAACTGTTCTTCATATATGCAATAAGAGAGGAAATGATGTGTCAGAGATCCTGGGTCTTGGGGAAAAGCCCGTCAGAGTCCCTAAGTTGGAAGTTCACTGGACCCAATGTTGCCTGACATGGACGTTTTTGATCAAAGTCACAAAAAGTCTCAAAAAATGTACACTTTCAATTTGTATGAAGCCTTTTGGAAATGATTGTGATTTGCAATTTATGATTTGTGATGGGTACTGTAGGCTTTTAGAGGGTGGATGGAATGAAAACTGGCAGTAGGTGACTTCTTTCAGACTGGTGTGGCACTGTCACCCATGTTCCTCACATATACTTTCCTCCCCCACCTGGCCGTAGCATGCTCATGTGCATGTGCACACACTCACACTCACACACTCACAACACACATACTGACATAACTCTGCACACTCACATTCACTAGGATTTCAAGATAAATACAGAAAAGAAAAGGACCCTCAGTTTAAAATGAATTTCAGGGGTGCTTGGGTGGCTCAGTTGGTTAAATGTCCAACTCTGGATTTTGGCTTTGGTCATGATCTCAACAGTTAGTGAGTTTGAGCCCCATATCAGGCTCTGTGCTGGCAGTGCGGAGCTTGCTTGGGATTCTCTCTCTCTCTCCCCCCTTCTCTTTTTGCCTCTCTCCAGCTTGTTCTCTCTCCCTCTTTCCTTTCTCAAAATAAATACATAAAAACTTAAAAATAATAATAAAAAATAAAATGAAGTTCAGATAAACAATGAGCAAGTTTTTAGTGTAGATATTTTCCATGCAGTATTTGCACATGTGGTATTTACAATATTGCCATGCAGTATTTGGTACATACTTAGATCAAAACATTATTGAAATTCAAATTTAAACGTCTTATATTCTTATTTGCTAAACTTGGCAAATCTACCATTTGTACGCCATACATACCCACTCACATATGCCCATGTGCACTCACACACACTGGTACACACTTACACACATGCACACACTCCTCTTTTCCTTTGCATTTCACATTCAATTTAATTGCTTATTATAATATAAATGCATGACAGAAACCCTCAAATAAAAATAAAATTATGTGGCAGTAGCTTAATAGACACCTTTTAAATAAAAGGTTTAATGAAATCACAAAAGAATTTCGTCTTGTGCAGGAGACCATTCTAGAGTGTCAGAAATCAATTCCATTGTGGGTAGGATTCTAGCATCCATGCTGAGTTTCACCTTCTAGCAGCCAGGCGATTTCCACAAAGGCGGCTGCCTTCAGATGGCCCAGGTCTGCGGGCCCTGGCTGGGCAGCTCTCAGATCTCCTGTAAACATTTCCCCTTGCACTTCCTAAGTTCGGGGTGTGTTTATTTTACAGAAAGGGGTCTCAGCCCATCTGGGATTTGTTTGGAAGGGATTGCCTCTTTTCTTTCTTTATAAAAATAACCCAGTGTCTTTTTGTAACTGGGCCGGACTGTCAATTTAACGGGTGGACCTCACCTTTTCCTGGGTGTGTTCCTGGAAACAGTGTGCAAGGCTGGCCGGGTTAACCATTCCTGTGCACTGCCTCCAGCTTGGCCTCCTTTAAAATATACTTGCTTCAGTTCCATGGTGCCAGCCACCCCCACTCCTTTCTGTTGTCCAGTCTTCAGGGGTGCTGGGCTAGTGCGCAGGCATAGTTTACCTTTGATGATTGCGTGAGTGATTGAAAGAACTGGAGACTGGATTCCAGCTGCTTTTGACCTATTTGTAGCTTATAATTCTCCCCTGTGGAGCAGCAGTGATCCTATAGTCAGTTATCATTTCATCCCCAACACGGGGGTAGCTTGGAGATATTACAGTTTTGGTGGCAGACCACCACAAAAAAGGGACCAGCACAGGGGCACCTGAGTGCTCAGTTGGTTAAGCATGAGACTTTGGCTCAGATCATGATCTCAGGGTCTGTGGTTCAAGCTCTGAGAGGGCCTCTGTGCTGACAGCTCAGAGCCCGGAGCCTGCTTCGGATTCTGTCTCCCTCTCTCCCTTCCCCTCTCTTGCTCTCATTAAAAAAAAAAAAGGAATAGCACAGTTAAGTGAACCACATGACATTTTTGCTTTCCCAGTGCATATAAAAGTTATGCTTACACTACACTGTAGTCTATTAAGTGTGTAATAGCATTATGTCAAAAATAACAATGTGCATACCTTAGTTAAAAAATACTTTACTGCTAAAAAATGCTAACCATCCTCTGAGCTTTCAGTGGATCGTCACTGGTCACAGATCACCAGAACAAATATAGTACTAATAGAATATTTGGAATTTTGTAAGAAGTACCAGAATGTGACACAGAGACATGAGGGAGCAAATGTCGTGGGAAAAATGGCGCCTATAGACTCGGTCCACACAGGGATGCCACAGACCCTCAATTCCTAAAAGGGCAATGTCTGCAAAGCACACTAAAGGAAGCACAATAAAATGAGATGCACCTGTAACAGGGTCCACCATGTCCAGGACATTTTAAAAGTCTTAATTTTGTCTGTAATTCCAAAAATAACTTGAGAAAGATGCCAGTTGCACTTCCTTGGTAAAACTAAAGTTATGTGCTTTAGGCCAAAAAGCCAAAGGATCCTGACCCCAAATACTTACATGCAACCACTGGCTCCAGTGACACTTAGGAAGTGGAAAGAAAAGAGACACCACCGGTGAAAGCTGAGGGTACTTAGAGAACAAGGACTCTAGGAGATGCCAGTGAAAGGTGAGGGCACTTTTGGGAGCTGCTGTAGGTAAAGCATAGTGTTAGGGTTTGTTTTTAGTACTTTTTACATTCAGGCAGGTAACTAACTCCCTCCCGTGAATCTGGAGAAATTGAAAATCTGTGCATGTGGCTCACAGCAGAGCAGTTGGCCTCACACAGACAATATACATTTGGCATAGGGCTTTTAAACACTTATTTCATTAGCCTCCAGAAGTGCCTGGTGAGATGGGGAAGTGCCAAGAAATGCGATCTGTGTCCTGCACAATGGAAGACACAGATCTTCCCTAGGACAAAGGAAATTGTGGAATGAGAGAAAAACCTAGAACCTTTGTTCCCCCACACACTGCTCCGGGTTTCCAATCGCTCTTCTTAGGCTCCTCATTGCCAGAATACACAACTTTGTTCAAACAAACACACCCAAGAACCTAATAACTTTCTGAAATCCACTTCCAAGTATAAATTTGGCCCTTTGCACCCCCAGGAGACCTCCTGAAGTGTGTCTGCTTGTTTGTAGAAAAACCCGTTGTCGTGATGTCATGGACTTTGTTTCTGAGAAACGACGATTGTTTTATTTCAGGAGGAAGGATGTTGGGGGCAGTGGAAGACAATTTCGCTTTTGTCTGTAACTGATGATGTTTAGAGCAACTTCTACTCATCCAGAGAGAGTCATCGGCAAACTCAAGCCATCTAAAATCATCTGTGGCTTTGTAAAATCAAAAATTTGTGGGAGAGAGGCTCAAGAAGGTGTCACCCAACTTGCCACTCTCAAATGTGGACTGCACATGGTGACTTCCTTCCAAAAAGTAGAACATAGAAAAGAGAGAGAGTAGCTTTAGAGTGGCCAGTGGATAAAGATTACTACCACCAGACATGTTGACAGCATGTTCCCTTGATATGACATGTTGAGAATGGCACTCTGCTTCTGTGGTCTTCCTACCAACATGCCCATAACCCCCATTAACCATGAGAAAAGCACCAGGTAAACTCACACTAAGGAACCTTCCACAAAATGCCTGACCAGCAGTCATCAAGGTCATCAATAAAGGAAAATCTGGGAAACAGTTGTCAACCAAAGAAGGCTTATGGAGACATGAAAACTAAATGTAATTTCATCTTCTGAGCTAAATCCTAAAACAGAAAAAAGACATTAGAAAAAAAAAACTAGTGAATGAAACATGAATGAGACATTCATTAATAGTAACTCGGTTCCTTATATGTGATCAATATACCTGCTAATATAAACTGATAGTCTGAGAAACTGGACGAGGAGGAGCACCTAGGTGCCTTCCATACTGTCTTTACCACTTTTCTAGAAATTAAAAAAAAGATTATTTAAATACAACTAATCATATAAAAACGTTGGTCCTAACACAGGCATTGTGTAAGTCCAGTGCTTCTGAAGTATTTTTTTAGAATTTGATATAAAATTAAAGCTCTTGAATTATTTCTAGGTTAGAGTAGGCAAGAGGGTTTTGAGGAAAGCTGGTAATAAAATGGTGAAATTCTTCAGGCAAAAAGACCAGTCATATTATGCTAAGGAATACACATAGAAATACCTAATACTGGAAAAAAAAATCTGAAATCCAGCCCCTTTGTTATACTCTTTTGCATAGGCTTGGATACTAGTGGTCAAGGACACTCCTAATACTTGGCCAAAATGACTGCAGGACTCTCAGGGCCTAACTCCAAAGGGTCAATGTGGATCTTTTGTTAAATGTGGTGGATCAGTCTCTGTCTTTACTACCTCCCGAAATTACCACAATGATGAAAAGCGGGAAAAAAGTATAATAAATTATTTGGACAAAGAAAACAAAGAAGGTATCCCTGGAATGTTTTAGACAAGAGAATAGCTAACACTGACTGAACATGCATCAGTGTAGATCCTTCTACATGATGATTCACAGAACTGGTGGTAACATATCCATAAAAGCAGAAAAAAAAAGTAAACCAAGTGCCTGTGGAAAGGAGGAGCAGCAAGGAGTTAACTTATTCTGCAGTAACCGAGAACAGCCAATGCATCAGAGGTGCCCAATACCCCTAAGGGCAGGGCTGAAGAACAGGGTGGAAAGGGGAGGATGGTGCTGTCTCCCTGGATCCAGGTTGCTGAGAGACACCTTCTCTTATCCCAAGGTAGGTGATCAGTTCATTCTCTGGACACACCAGACCAGGCTGGTTTACAGTTCTGGACACACACTGAGGAGACTCAGTCCCAGGACTAACACTTGGAAGAGTTGAAAATTCCCACTGTGAACAGTTAGGTCATTTTTCAGGACCTGTTTCAAAAGGCTCATAGCCTGGTTTGTGCTCCCCAAACAATGAATTAGAGGATTCTTCTAAGGAAAAAGACCCCAGAGAGGTCTTATCCAGAGAGACACCTCCAGATATAGATTTTTATGGGCTGAATTGTGTCTCCCCAAAATTTCTATGTTGGATTCCTTACCCCCAGTTCCTCAGAATGTGGTAGGTGATATTTGGAAACAGGGCCTTCAAAGACATGATTAAGGGTTGCCTGTGTTCCTCAGCGGGTTAAGCACCAAGTCTTGATTTAGGCTCAAGTCAATAATTCACAGTCGTGGGTTTTAGCCCTACATGGGGCTCCATGCTAACAATATGGAGCCTGCTTGAAATTCCCTGTCTCCCTCTCTCTCTGGCCCTCCCCGGCTCTCTATCTCTCTCTAAAAATAAATAAATAAATATTTTTTAAAAAGAGATGATCAAGTTAAAATGAGGCCATCAGGGTTGGCCTTAATCCAATCTGACAGGTGTTCTTATAAGAAGAGGAAATTTGGTTGTATAAAGAGACACCAGGGATTTGCATACATAGAGGAAAGGTCATGTGAGGACATAGCAAGAAATCGGCCATCTACAAGCCAAGGAGAGAAGCCTATGGAAGAAACCAGCCCTGCTGGCACCTTGGTCTTGGATTTCTGATCTCCAGAACTCTGAGAAAATACATTTCTGTTGTTCAAATCACCCCATGTGTGGTACTTTGTTATGGCAGCCTGAGCAAACTGATGCATTGGATGTCCTCCAGTGAAAAGGACAGTCATAGTACCATGAAATCCACCAGTTCGCAGGTCTTACCTAAGTGCATGGAGCTTCTGTATTGATCAGGGCCTTGGCAAGAAATTCTGATGGCACTCTCTAAAGGGGAGGTAGAGCCAAGTTTCATAAAAGGCCTACTTACAGAGCTGAGGGTGTGGTTAAGGGAAACCAAGGCAGGGTGGTGCAAGCCCTGGGAGGAACAACAGAGGCAGCTGTTATCACTTCTGTGTCTGCGAGTCAGGATGGGAGTGTTTCCTAGAACCCAACTAGGGCTGAGGTTGTCAGAGAAGGTCGACTGACAAGAGAGGTCTGTAACCTTCAGCAGAGGAATGCAGCCATTGCCAAGACACAGCTCAGCAGAAAACCTGGACATCAGTTCCCCAAACATTATCTCATCCTGATGTCTGATCCCCTGCCAGTGCTCCGGTGGCTAAAGCCCATCAGAATCCATAGTGTAAAGGAAGCTAGATGATGCAAGTAGGTCAGCCTCTGGGGCACAGAACAGGGTGGAAGGGATGCAGTCTGGAGCCACCAGTAAAAAATATAGAGCTCACTTTCTAATCAGCTCTCAGTTCCTCTTTTTTAAGTCTGAAATGGCTTCCAGGAGCATCAGATAAGTGAACCCCTTCAACATGGAAGAGAGACGCAAACCAAAAAAGCACACAAACATACAAATAAGCAAACAAAGGGAAACTGAGAGAAATGGACATGCAGTGAAGAGGATAAACTTTTTGGGTTTTTTTTTGTTGTTTTTTTTTTTCTTTTTTAAGAAACCCAGAGGAAGTAATGTAGTGGACATTGGAACATATATACACCAAGAATTCAAAGTCAAGTAATTCCATTCTCAGAAATGCCATGTTATGAAAAACGGAAAAAAAATCAGACAATGTGAGAAAGTCTAAATTAAAAAATACAATCGCCAAAAATAGTAAATAATATTAGAAGAATTTGTTCAGAAAGTAAAACAAACTAAAAGAAGATATAAGATGGATGAGAAAAGATAAGAACTTAGAGAAGCAAGCCAGAAGATGCAACACCTGACTCTTTAGAAACTCAGAAACAGTGAGAAGAAAGGGTAAAGAAGCCACCACTATCACATAAGTGGTAGGGGACACTTCTCCATCCCTGAGGCCATGAATCTCCACACTGAGCGAGCCCTAGGAGTACCTAACCAAAGAGATGAAAACACACACACCAAAGCACAGATTCCTGAGGTTTTAGAATTCTAGACAGAAAGCAGTATCCAGAGAGAGAGAGAAAGAGAGAGAGAGAAGGTGGGGGGGAGAGGGGCAGTAGGGAAGGAGAGGAGGAAGAATAGGAAGGAGAGAGGGAGAGGGAGATAGAGGATGGGAGAGAGATAAAGAGAGAAAGGGAGAGAAAGAGAAAGAGGAACCCATTCAAAGGAAATGAAATCAGAAGGCAACACTGTAAAAGTAAAAGTTGGTGCAGATAAACTGTTAAGTTCTGAGAACAACCCAGAATTCTATATTCAGACAAATAAAGTGTAAGTGAGAACAAAAATATCTCAAAAATATTGCGACTTCTGCCAGATATTCTAGGAAGATGGAATAGATGTAGTTTCCCTCTTCCTCCTGCTAAGAACAACAACATCCAGGACATCCTATGTAAAGCAAGCATAAGAAGACTCTGGAAGGTGGAGAAAAAGCTAACTGGCTAGGAACCTCAGGACCCAAGGAAAACTATAGTGGGTGAGTTGCAGGCTTTTATCTCACCTCATATATCCTGGAATTGGACCTGAAGAAGCCAAGAACCCAGAAATGCTAACAGGCACAGATAAGAAAGGCCCTAACAAAAAGCTGCTCTCTCTAGCTGAAGCATTAGGCAGGTGGCTGCCTAGAAAGACAAAACATTTTTGACAAGAACCACTCTACTCCAGCCAAACTCCACAAAAAAATGGGGTTCCATCCTTATCCACCCCCGCCAAGGCTGCACGAGGAACCTGGAATTTCATCCCCACAGGGCTGTAACAGGGAGCCTCACCCCTACAATGGGATGGTATCAGAGAAGCCCCCTAGGGAGCCAAGACTTCCATACCTTTCAGCCAGTAAGAACTCCCACTCTCCTGCAGTCAAGAGAGACCTTGTAGGGAAACCAGACTTGTTATAGATGCTCCTCATCAAGTTGATAAGTTCTAACCTCTTCCATTTTTCCTATAGTTTTTATCATGAATGGGTGTTGAATTTTGTCAAACGTTTTTCTCTTTCATCAACTGATATGATCATGTGACTTTTTTTCTTAGCCTGTTAATATGGTGGATTACATTGATTTGTTTTGAGATACTGAACCAGCCTTGCTTTGCACTCCTGGAGAAACACCCACTTGGTCATAATTATCTTTGTTAAGAATCACTGCATCTGTGGAGCACCTGGATGGCTCAGTCAGTTGGGTGTCTGACTTCGGCTCAGGTCATGATCTCGTGGTTCATGAGTTCAAGCCCTGTGTTGGGCTTTGTGTTAACAGCTCGGAGCCTGGAGCCTGCTTCAGATTCTGTGTCTCCTTTTCTTTCTGCCACTCCCGCACTTGTACTCAGTCTCTCTCTCTCTCTCTCTCTCTCTCTCTCTCTCTCTCTCTCCCTCTCCAAAGTAAATAAAAACATTTTCAAAAACTAAAAAAAAAAAAAAAAAAAGAATCATTGCATCTGTATTTAGTAGGGATACAGGTCTCTCTCTCTTTTGTACTATCCTTATGTGGTTTGCTTGTCAGGATAATATTATCTTCATAAAATAAAACTGGCACAGTATCCTTTCTGCCATACTCTTTTGGTCAGGTAGTCACAGAGCCCAGATTCCAGAGGAGGGGACATAGACTCACCTCAATGGGAAAAGTACAAAAAAATTTGAGGTCATGCTTTAAAATCACTATGGTCCTAGAAAGGCATTAGACATCTAAGTTTCAAGTCAGAATGCATTATTTTGGGAAACAATTTGCTTGTGAGACAGTAGTGTACTTTCAAAATATCATAGGCCAAATCCTTTCTTGCTGAGCAGAGGGAGAGAGCCATCCCGTGTTGATGCCTTATCTCCTTTATTTCTAAGGGAATGTGTTCTGAGTTACTGGAGCAGTGTGCAAACAAACTTTTGTAATCCAACCGTTTCTTTGCTGTATTGTATTTCTTAATTCTGCAATTTAAAAAGTCAGTGGGGACAAGCTGTACAAGATGACTGGCAGGATCCACTGGAGGCTGACAAGGAGCTGGATAAGAAAATAGTGGTGATCATGGCACAGGATATTAACAGTGCCTGAAATGTGCTGTGAAAGCCAAGGGTGAGCTATGCCTGCTCTGTGTCTCATTCTTAGATAAGGGGCAGCCAGCAAAGAGTGTGTGCTTCCTCCCGTGTCCTGGGGTCAGTACCTTGGGGGAAGAATGTGGTTTCCTGGTGAGCCTTGGTTCTTTTATTACTTTGTTTTGTTTCAAATGTAATTAATATATGATGTCATGTTAGTTTCTGTTATACAATGTTGTGATTCACTGATGCTACGCAGTTCCCAGTGCTGATTCAGATAAGTGTACTCTTAACTCTTAATCCCCTTTATTTGTTTCACCCCTCTCCCCCACCCAGCTCTCCCTCTGGCAACCATCAGTTTGTTCTCTGTATTTAAGTGTCTGGTTTTTTTGTTTGTTTGTCTCTTTTTTTCTTTGTTTTTTAAATTCCACGTATGAGTGAAATCATATAGTATTTGCCTTCTTCTGACTTATTTCACTTAGAACTGTACCTGCTAGGTCCATTCATGTTGTTGCAAATAGCAAGATTTTATCCCTTTTTATATTCCAATGAGTATATATACCACATCTTCTTTTTTTAAAAATATGAAATGTATTGTCAAATTGGTTTCCATACAACACCCAGTGCTCATCTCAACAGGTGCCCTCCTCAATGCCCATCACCCACTTTCCCCTCCCTCCAACTCCCCATAAACCCTCAGTTTATTCTCACTTTTTGAGTCTCTTATGGTTTACCTCCTTCCCTCTCTGTAACTTTTTCCCCCTTCCCCTCCCCCATGGTCTACATAGGAGTGAAAACATGGTATCTGTCTTTCTCTGTATGACTTATTTCATTTAGCATAACACTCTCCAGTTCCATACATGTTGCTACAAAAGGCCATATTTCATTCTTTCTCATTGCCAAGTAGTATTCCATTGTATATATAAACCACAACTTCTTTATCCACTCATCAGTTGATGGACATTTAGGCTCTTTCCATAATTTGGCTATTGTTGAAAGTGCTGCTATAAACATTGGGGTACAAGTGCCCCTATGCATCAGCAGTCCTGTATCCCTTGGGTAAATTCCTAGCAATGCTATTGCTGGGTCATAGGGTAGATCTATTTTTAATTTTTTGAGGAACCTCCACACTGTTTTCCAGAGTGGTTTCACCAGTTTGCATTTCCACCAACAACAGTGCAAGAGGGTTCCCATTTCTCCACATCCTCTCGAGCATCTATATAGTGTCCTGATTTGTTTATTTTAGCCACTCTGACTGGCATGAGGTGATACCTCATTGTGGTTTTGATTTGTATTTCCCTAATGAGGAGTGACATTGAGCATCTTTTCATGTGCCTGTTGGCCATCTGGATGTCTTCTTTAGAGAAATGTCTATTCATGTCTTTTGCCCATTTCCTCACTGGATTATTTGTTTTTTGGGTGTAGAGTTTGGTGAGTTCTTTATAGATTTTGGATACTAGCCCTTTGTCTGATATGTCATTTGCAAATATCTTTTCCCATTCCATTGGTTGCCTTTTAGTTTTGTTGATTGTTTCCTTTGCAGTGCAGAAGATTTTTATCTTCATGAGGTCCCAATAGTTCATTTTTGCTTTTAATTCCCTTGCCTTTGGAGATGTGTCAAGTAAGAGATTGCTGTGGCTGAGGTCAGAGAGGTCTTTTCCTGCTTTCTTCTCTAGAGTTTTGAGGGTTTCCTGTCTCACATTCAGGTCCTTCATCCATTTTGAGTTTATTTTTGTGAATGGTGTAAGAAAGTGGTCTAGTTTCATTCTTCTGCATGTGGCTGTCCAGTTCTCCCAGCGCTATTTGTTAAAGAGACTGTCTTTTTTCCATTGGATATTCTTTCCTGCTTGGTCAAAGATCAGTTGGCCATATTTTTGTGGGTCCAATTCTCAAGTGTGTATTCTATTCCATTGGTCTGTGTGTCTGTTTTTGTGCCAAGACCATACTGTCTTGATGATTACAGCTTTGTAGTACAGGTTAAAGTCTGGGATTGTGATGCCTCCCACTTTGGTCTTCTTATTCAATATTATTTTGGTTATTCTGGGTCTTTTGTGGTTTCATACAAATTTTAGGATTTATTTTTCTAGCTTCAAGAAGTCGTGTTTATCTGTTGTTCTATGGATGGACCCTTGGGCTGTTTCCAAAGTTTGGCTATTGTAAATAACACTGCAATAAACATAGAGGTGCATGTTATCTTTTCAAATTAGTGATTTCATGTTCTTTGGGTAATACCCAATAGTGGAATTACTGCATCATGTGATAGTTCTATTTTTAATGTTTTGAGGAACCTCCATACTGTTTTCCACAGTGGCTGTACCAGCTTGCATTTCCACCAACAGTGCATGAATGTTCCTTTTTCCCCACAGCCTCACCTTCCTTCTTTACATAGCTTTGGTCAACAGAAAAGCAGCCACATGTTTTCCCACAAGCTAGGTGAGGATTGGAGAACTCCCCATTCCTGTACAACTTTTTTTGGTGGTGTCTCATTTAGAATTGCCAAGTTTCAGTTTCAGGGTAATGGAAATAAAGATGTTATTTTCTTCCATCGAAAGTGCTGTCCTGAGTCTACCTAGGGACCCCAAGGTAAACACTTCTGCTTCTAACAGCAGAATTCTTTCCAGGGTTAGAACTGTACGTTGATTTGGTGAATGGATCTTTGGTTTGCAGAAGAGGCCCCTGGGCTGTGCAGGGGAGCAGAGCAGCGCTGGTGCTCAGCATAATAAACACAAACAGTTTCTTCTTCTGCAGGAAGCCTGGATTCCAGCATTTCTGGTGACTCAAGGTAGGAAAAAAGTGGCAACCAACAGAGAGCCTAGTGAAAGTGATTTGGACCAGGGCAGGCCCTTAGACTCCTCCAAGGCTTGCAGATGGGTGACCAGGGAAACGATGTATCTGTTCAGTTAATGCTTTCTCCATTTTCCCCTGAAGTCCTCCTGTCTGCCTACTCTCTGCATGTAAGTCCCTTGTTGGGTGTCCAGGGGTGACAGAGAGGGGGCTATGCCAGTACCCAGAAGAAATGAGAACTGGAGAAGCCAATGGGAAAAAAAAAGAAAAGACACCTACCTTTCCACTCACATTTCTCTTTTAAAACCTTATGTGGAAGTTAAAAGCACAATATGGAGTTTAATCACGAGGCCTCTGTGAACTCCAGGCCCCACTGTGTTTGGAAGCATTTGGGTTGGTGGGCTTCTCTCAGTTTTATGGTGTAAGAAAAACAGAAGAAGCCAGAAGGACAGAGGATTTGTTTTCTAAAGGGTCCAATTTCAATCCCCAAGTCAGCTTTTTATTTGGAGTCCTGGACTAAGCAGGCAACAGAGTGGCTCTGACTCAGCTGAGCAGAGCTGGTGTGATGGCTTCTGGTCGCCATCACCCTCACAGCAACCTGAGCTCCTGGGACACAGCATGGGAACTTTCCCATTCCATGCACCACTTCCTGAAACCCCAAAGAATGGATCCATAATAACTGAGCTGTGTGTCAACTTCTAGCACATTCTATGATCCAGCACTAGCCCTGCTGCCCATGTCCAGACTTCCCTTTCTCCTTTCCCATGAGTCTCATTCTCCAGGACTCAGAAGACGCATTCCTGGGTGTGTTCCTTCTGTGTTACTCACCTGGGGTCCCAGGGCCACCTGGCTGCCTTGGCCCCACATTGAAGAGTGAATTCTTGGTACGTAGAAACTTTGTTAGAAAAATCTTGGACTATTTGTCACATATTCTCTAGGTCCTTCCACTGGAGTCTTTTTGGTGGCCTTTTTTCAAAAGTCTCCAAAACAGACACTCTTTGGGGAGCTGTGGGATAATTCACAACATAGGGATGAGGCAGTAAGTCAACCGCTTCAAACTACACAATGGATATTTTTGTTTCTGTTGTATAATTTGGACTAGGTGCTATTTCTGTAATATTTGGTTTTTCTATACCTCTCACTTAAAAAATGTTTATTTATTTATTTTGGGAGAGAGAGAGAGAGAGAGTATATTCATCATGTGAATAAGGGAGGGGCAGAGTGAGAGGGAGAGAGAGGATCCCAAGCAGGCTCCACACTCAGCACAGACCCCAACATGGGACTCAATCCCATGACCATGAGATCATGACCTGAGCCTAAATCAAGGGTTAAATACCTAACTAATTTAGCCACTCAGGCACCCCCATACCTTTCACTTTATTTCAATGAAGATTTGGGATGGTATATATATATATATATATATATATATATATATATATTTCAATGCTATACTAAGTAGATAGAATAAATTGGGGAAGGTAATAAATCAATAGGAAAGATTTTCAGGAGTAAGGTTGGTCAAAATACATCATATGTTGTAAGTATTTAAAAATTAAATTTGTGGGGCACCTAGGTGGCTCAGTTGGTTAAGCATCCGACTTCGGCTCAGGTCATGATCTCACAGCTCATAGGTTCAAGTGCTGCATTGGGCTCTCTGCTGACAGCTCAGAGCCTGGAGCCTGCTTCAGATTCTGTATCTCCTTCTCTCTCTGCCCCTCCCCCATTGTCATTTTGTCTCTCTCTGTCTCTCTGTCTGTCTCTCTCTGGCTCTCAAAAATAAATAAACATTAAAAAATAATAAAAAATAAATTCATAATTAAAAAGCTTTCAAAAAGAAATCTCCAAGCCCATAATAGTTTTACTGGAAAATTTTGCCAAACACTCACAGTAAAGTAATACCAATTTTACATATTCTAAAAGGTAAAAACTGGGAAAACACTTTCTAACTCATTTTAGGAGGCCAATATTGCCTGTATGCTAAAACCAGACAAGGGGTGGGGAGACAGGAAGAAAGCAATGAAAGAGAAAGAAAACTGCATACCAATATCTCTCATGACCTTGGATGTAAAACAAAACAAAACAAAACAAAACAAAACAAAACAAAACAAACAAAACATCCTCAACAGAACATTAGCAATTCCACCCTAACAGGGAATAAAAGGAATAATGAATCATGACCAAGGGGTATTTTTTCCAGTTATGTAAGCTTTCAGCATTTGAAAATCAGTCAATGGAATCTGCCATATCAAAAGGCTAAAGAAAAATGATCATATCAATTGATAAAGGAAGACTATTTGACGAAACTCAATGCTAATTCATAACAGAATCTCTCAGTAGACCAGGAATAGGGAGGACCTTTCTCAGACCCCTAAAAAACAGCTACAAAGGCCCAGAGCTAACATGGAGCTCTGCTTTGCTCTCCTCAAGGCCCTCCTGGTGCTCATGTGGCATGGACACCAGCCAGGTGCAGGGTCGTGCTCCCTTGTGCCACGAGTACTGTGGCATCTTGCAGGGGTGTTTGCAATGGCATCTCCTTTGCATATAGACAGCTTGGTACAGGGAAAACATTCTAATGATGGACCTGATAATTGTTCTAATAACTTGGGAAATTCCATGAAGTTTTAAATATTTGTTTTTCTTAATTGACTGTGGAAAAGAAAGGGCTAAAGCTACAAAGTTCCCTTTTTCTGCTTTCCTTTATTGAAAACTACCTGTAGGATTCTGCTTTGGGCTGTTTTTTATTTAGGGAGCTTATAAGAAAGACATATGTATGTTGGATGCAGTGGGGCAGGTGCTCACCTTGGTGCAGAGACCCACCCGAGGGATTCCTGGATGTGACACCAAATCAATGACAGAGAACGCTCTATGTCTCCTGCTATCTTTGCAATTACCATGGAGTCAACAGAGAACAGTAATGAGAGTCTGAAGATACAGACCTCCCCACTCAACTAGTGGATTTAGCAGGATCCGAAAACAATAAGATAGCCATGCAGAAGGGATGAAAGTAAAAGCAATAGGTAAGAGAAATTGATCGCTCATGATCAGGGACCTGCCTGGGCCCAGTCACCACTATTCTTATCATGGTAATAGCAAACAAAGGCAGTGCTTCAGAGACCCCAAACTCACCTTCTTTCTTCAGGATTCTCTTGGAGGTAATACTGCATACTGAAAAACAACCTGTTCTCTACTTTGTAAGGAAAAATTCAGTTCTTTTCTCTTGTGTGTTTCCTTTACTACTCATACAGAACACTTTGCTTCTGGTCACCAGATGAGTGTGTGTGTGTGTGTGTGTGTGTGTGTGTGTGTGTGTGTGTTTCTCCCACCACCAAGCAATTAACTGAGACCATCTGGGTATCCTACATTTTAACTCACTATCTACCTAGAGACAGTGTCAGATCCCACAGGTTAAGGGTTCAACCCCACAAAACTGCCTTCCCATTTACAATTATAATGAGTAGGTCCCCAGGATACCCACAATTTTGGTCTGATTTTGCTATAAATCAGAGGGTCCATGACTCTCCTCCTTGGGTTCCATTAATTTGCTGGAAGAGCTCACAGAACTCAGGGAAACACTTTTGTTTACCAGTTTATTAAAGATTATAATAAAGGATGCCATATAAAGAGATACATAAGGGCGAGGTCTGGGGAAGTCCTGAGCACAGGAGCTTCTGTCCTCCCTGAAGTTTGGGTGTGTCCGCTAACCTGGAAGCTCTCTGGATCTTGTACTATTGGGACACACCATATGGAAGCTTCCTCATGTAGATGCCATGGATCATTAACTCCATTTCCAGCCCTTCTTCCTTCTCAAGAGAATGGCTGGTGGGGCTAAAAATTCCAAGCTTCTAACCATGGTGTGTTCTTTCTAGTGGCTGGTAAAGCCTGAGTAAAGAAGCCCAAAAAACAGGTACCTGGATCATTGTAAAACTACAAGCATTTTTTGAAATACCTGGTACAGAGAAAAAAAATGTCAGCAAAAATTCTCTCTTAAAGCTCCACAACATCCAGGTTTACTGGAAAACACTGAGAAGTTACAAGCACAAATGGTATAAAGTCAAAGGCTTGTTTGGCTTGTCATCCAAAGTAAGCATGTGAAAATTCAAGGGACACACTAGGAATTGGGAGTTAGAGCTTAAATCTTTGCAACAAAGCAAGCATTAATCATGACAACCTTTTTTTTTTTTTTTCAAAAAAATTTTTTTTCAACGTTTTTTATTTTATTTTTGGGACAGAGAGAGACAGAGCATGAATGGGGGAGGGGCAGAGAGAGAGGGAGACACAGAATTGGAAACAGGCTCCAGGCTCTGAGCCATCAGCCCAGAGCCCGATGCGGGGCTTGAACTCACGGACCGCGAGATCGTGACCTGGCTGAAGTCGGACGCCTAACCGACTGCGCCACCCAGGTGCCCCAATCATGACAACCTTTTTGATGCAACCAAAGCCTTCAAGCAGCAGGAGGTTTCTCAGCTGGATAAAATTCATGCAGAAACACCAACACAGGTTCATTGACTTCGGTCTTGACCATGCCCAAGCCCTAAGGTGGGATGGCTGCCAGTACCCTGAGAATCCCATCATGTTACATCACGAGCCGAATGGTCAGCTCCTTCTGGGCTGAGTGAACAGGATATTGAGGGACTCAATATGGTGCAGCAACACTGTGTGCTTTTCAGGTAAAGTGGGATGAAGAGGAGCATGAGCACCAAGGTCAAGGGCAGATTGGCAGACTGCCTCATGGTTCTACATGGATGCAGGCATTTTCCTTAGCAGGAGGAACTGATTGTGCCAGACTGCAGCAAGGGCGTCCCCTCACAGCTGAGTACCCTTGGGATGTAGCTTTATGTTAGGAATTCACCATCTCAGAACACCTTTGTGCAAAGGGGGGTGCATGAGAATGGCCCTTTGCTCTGCAGACAAGAAGTTATCTTCCCTGAAGTGGGAGCATAGGTCATCCAAAGACAGTCAGGAGAACGAACTCAACTCACTTTCTGAAAGTCACCTGAGCCTACAGTTTCAACTAGATAACATCAGATCAGAGAATAAAAGCCCCTCAAGCAAAAAGCTCCCTCCAGGGTTCCTGTGACTATTTTCAAGAAATGATTTAGGGTGAAATGGGCCAACTTTCCAAAAACCAGTATAGCTGCAGAGGAGAATGATACTCTGAAATCTGATCTTGGAATCGAACCAACCTGAATTCGCTCCTTGGAAAGTCACAGAAACTGCACCAGGTTGTCACACAAAGAAAACCTTATCTGCAGAAAAGAAGGAGCTCACAGGTAATGGCTTTCAAAGCCATGATTCCTCAAAGAAGGGTGGATGGCTTTCTTTTGATTAGGGTTAGGATGAATATTTTAATAGGGAAGCCTTGTCATTGTATGCAGAGGGGGGCATAAGGTTGTGCATGTGACTCAAAGAAACATGCCTATACGTACATTGTATGTTATGTAAAAATTCTGTAAATGAGCCTCAGCTCCTCCTTGGGCAGATATTTTAGTATTATAACAAGTATCTCTGTTTACCCCTCTCATTTTTGTTTGTTGTTTGCCAAGTTCTTACTCTCATTCTTAATGTAACTTAAAAAAAATGCAGCTCATTTATTTAGAAAATGAGTTTCTAAAACAAATTTCAGGACCCAAATTGCAGGCAACCACCAATTGATGAAAGGTTAGTCTTCCAAATTGTAATTTTAAATATTTTTGTATGTTTAAATTTAATTTTAAAATATTTCAAATATTTATTGAGTGTTGTATCTGTTTTCTGAGACTCTCCTTATCTTTTCCTTGAAGCTACTCTCATTCCCATCACACATGAGGAGTGTAGGGAGCTAGCTCTGTTTTTTTTTTGTTTGTTTGTTTGTTTGTTGTTCCTAATTGCTGCTTCCAGACAAGACCACTTCTTCTCCTCCCTTCTCTTACAAAAACCCGGCTTATTTGGAGTGTGTACCATGAGATCATACCAACTTGGCCTCATTTAAGGAGTATTTTAGTACCTGACTCCCTTTTTGTCTTCACTAATGTATGTTTTCACCCTTGAAAGGATTCAACAATCCAAGGAAATGATCCATCCACTGCCATGGCTTCTTGGTTCCTTAACTTCCTCACAACCAGGTCTGTTTCTCCACTGCATTTCAGCAATTCCTTTCCATAATCATACCTCCTCCAAAGCCTCAACTGAGCATCCCACTCTCAGAACGTCATCCACTCTTTCCAGCTCATTCATTTTGCTACTGTGCTTCAAACGGTAGGACTCAATGGACTAGCTCATTCTTTCCTTACTATTCAATACTTCTGCCTGCCGTCCAGTTCTACTTCCCTGCTCCCCCAGTTATGATTTCAGGCCCAGCCTCATCTCTGCTCCCTGCCTACATCCTCAACTCCCTTCGTGGCTGTCACTGGCAAATCCCAACCCAGTCAGGTTAAACCTTATTCTTCCACTAATACACATCCACATCTGAGAACTTTATCTTAATGCACATCAACATCTGAGGACTGATGGTTGGGAAAAAGCCCACATCATTGTCACCTGGTCACATTTGTTTTAATTAAACTCTTTTATTTTGAGATAATTGTAGGTTCACATGTGTTCATATGAAATAACACAAAGAGATTCCCCTGTACACTTTACCCAGTTTCCCCCAAAAGTAACACCTTGTAATGGTACAAGGTGGGTTGGGTAGTGCAATATCCCAACCAGGATATTGACATTGAGACGATCAGGATGCAGAACATTTGTAGCACAAGGATACCTCTGCTTGCCTTTTTATGGCCAGACCCAGTTTCCTCCCACTTCTACCTTTTCTTTAATGCCTAGAAACCACTAATGTTTTCTATTTCTTTAAATTTATCATTTCAAGAATGTTACATAAGTTATTACATTGAACCACAGAATATGTGGCCTTTTGAGATTGGGATTTTTCACTTAGCATCATTCTGTATAGATTCATCCAAACTGTTGTATCAATAATCTGTTCCTTTACATTGCTGAGTAATGTTCCATGGTACAGCTGTGCCACAGTTTGCTTAACGCTTCACTCACTGAAAAACATCTGGGTTATTTCCCATTTGGGGCTATTACAAAAGTTGCCATAAACATTCATATGTAGATATTTGTGTGAATGTCTCTTCATTTCTCTGGAGTAAATACCAAGAATATAATTGCTGGGTTCTATGATAATTGCATGTTTAAACTTTTCAGAAACTGCTAAACAGTTTTCTGGAGAGACTCTACTATTTTACATTTCCACCAACAATGTACAAGTAATTATGTTTGTCTGTATTCTTACTAGCATTGGTGTTGTTTCTTCTTCTTCTTCTTCTTCTTGCTATTCTGATAGAAGTGTGGTAGTCTTTCATTGCAGTTTTAATTTGTATTTCCTTTTTAAAATGTTTTAATGTTTATTTATTTTTGAGAGAGAGAGAGAGAGAGAGAGAGAGAATGTGAGAAGGAGAGGGACAGAGAGAGAGGGAAACACAGAATTTGAAGCAGGGTCCAGGCTCTGAGCTTTCAGCACAGAGCCCAATGTGGGGCCCGAACCTGGAACCATGAGATCATGACCTGAGTTGAAGTCAGACACTAAACCGACTGAGCTCTCCAGGCACCGCTTAATTTGTATTTCCTTAATGGATAGTGATAGACACCTTTTCCTGTACTAACTTGCCATCAGTTCATCTTCTTTGGTGAAATGTCTTTTGCCTGTTTTCTGATTTTATTTATTTATTGTTCATGTTAAGATCCCTTTGTCTATTCCAGATAACAGAGTTTTGTTGGACATGTAGTTTTCAAATATTTTCTCTCAGTCTGTAGCTTGTTTTACCCTTTTAACAAGGTCTTTCACAGATCAAATGTTTTTAATTTTGATGATTTTCAATTTATCAGAATGTTACAGACCATTCATGGTGTCAAGTCTAAAAACTTCTTTGCCAGGTCTTTGAGCCTAAAGATATTCTCCCATTTTTTTTCTAAAAGTTTTACACGTAAGCCCATGACCCATTTTGGGCTAATTTTTATATAAGATGTGAGATTTAAGTTGAGGTTTACTTTTTTTTCTGCCTGTGGCTGTCCAATGGGACCATCTCTGTTGAAAGTACTGTCTTTCTTCCATTGAATTGGAGGAACAAAAGGAACAAAAGCAGTTCCTTTGGGGAGAAAATCAGTTAAGCATATCTGTGTGGGTCTGTTTCTGGGTGTCTAGTCTGTACCATTGATCAATGTCTGTCCCTCTGCCAATAGCTCTGATCATGTTGCAAAAATTCACATATATCCCAGCTGGTCTTTATCAATGTCCTTTCACCCACCATACCTAACTGCTTGTTCTCAGTCTCATAAGGATGACCATTTAACATCTCTTGCTAGATGTCCATCACCCCCTCCACCCACTTCACCCTCAGTCTATTTCTTCACTTCCTATTTCCCTAAGAAGGTAGATGGCATAGAGAGAGTTACCTTACCTCCCCACTACCATGTCTACCAATAGCCTGCATCTAACTCCCATGTTCTCTCTTCTCTCCTGTGGCACCTGTGAAGGTTCCTTGTGCCTGTCTAAAGCTGGCCTTACAGCTTGTGGTTCGGATCTTATGTCCTTCTTGTGTACTCAGGGGCTTGTTCTGGTAGTTGTTCCCACTCTTTCCTGAATCCACAAACTTTCCCCATCATTCTAATTCACATAGAGCGTGTCATAATTGCTCTCCATAAATGATAACCACAAAAACCTCTGTAGGGAAAATTGTGAAAGACTGCAAATAGACCAAAAGTTCACTAAGCCTCTTCTATGGAAAGCAAGACACTGTCTAAATACATTTCTCCTGGTGATCTGACTCTCAGAGGGTCTGTACCTTTAAGCTGTTTTATAACTTTTGAAGTTGTAGATAACTGATAGCAATGAAAATTATAGTTATCCATAGATACACAAATTCCGTCTTGTGGAAAGAGTGCTAATTTCCTTTCTCCCCCATGGAAAAAGCCAGTTTTGCATCTACCTGTTGTTTTTTTTTTAATTTATTTAATTTTACTTTAGAGAGAGAGAGAGCATGCATGAGCTGGGGAGAGGGGCAGAGGGAGAGAGAGAATCCTAAGCAGGATCCATGCCCAGCACAGAGCCCAACATGGTGCTCAATCCCACGACCTTGGGATCATGACCCGAGCTGAAATCAAGAGTCAGATACTCAACTGACTGAGCCACTCAGGTGCCCCTATTTGTAAATTCATTGCATCATTCCTGACATAGCTCTGCAGGTATGGTGCAGTAATTTAAATTTTCTTTGGAACCAGAGAAAACATCTTACTAGTTCTCATTAATTAATGACATACATAAAAAAAAATTGACACATCTTTATTCTCTATTTATTTGGGTAATTATTTTGAAATTTAAAAATTATTGTCCTTTAATATATTCTTAAACCCATGTCTCTCTATGGCCACAGTTCTATTTATTGGCCTCCCTTTTGCTAAAAACTGTCTTGAAAGGATTGTCTATATGCCTTGTCTCCACGTCCACAATCAAGTATGACTTCTTGCATGCCTAAATTGTGGACTGAGATTTGAACTAATCTCATGTGCAAGCATGTATCTCTATATGATGTCATAACTTGTTATACTCAATAACAATGTAGAATTCTCTATATCAGGCTTTTTGGGAGAGGGTACAGGAGATGGTGGAAGAATGCAAAGGGATTTTTAAACCACATATGTCCTTAACAGATGAAGCAAGAATTTTTTGCTATATTTCACATAGCAGAGAATGTCATCACAGGAATTTGAATTTCATTCACCCATATCACTCTGGAGCAGAGTTACTAACCTGGATATTATTGACATTTGGGGCAGGATCATTTTTTGAAAAAAGGGAGCTGTCCTGTGTATTATAGAAGGTTTAGCAGCATCCTTACTCATTAGATGCCAGTAGCACCTAAATGTCCAAAAATGTCTCTGGACTTTGTCAGAAGTCCTCTGGGATAGGGTCAGGGAATAAAGTGACCTCATTTGAGATCCACATCCAGATCCATGGTAGCTTTGCCCATGTCATTTTTACAGAGAGCCAAAGAAGTCCTCAGAGAGTGGTTATCTCCCCAGTGGCATCACACTGCATTTCTGTAGTAGCCTGGACAGTGGGGCAAGACAGTGAGCAGTCTCAGCTCTCTGGTGCCAGGAGTCCTAGAGCATCTGCAGTTAGAAAGGCCCCCTGGGAGGCTCAGTCAGCTAACCACTTGATTCTTAGATTTCAGCTCAGGTCATCATCTCACTGTGAGATTGAGTCCCACATCGGCGTCTGTGCTGACAGCATGGAGCCTGCTTGGGATTCTCTCTCTCCTCTCTCTCTGTCCTTTCCCTGCTCTTGCACATGCACTCTCTCTCTCTCTCTCTCTCTCTCTCTCTCTCTCTTTCTCTCTCTCAAAATAAACATATTTTTAAAAAGACCTCCCTTTTTCTAACTCATCCTTTTGACTAACAATTTAAATTTCCTTCCCTCATTCTCTCCCAAGGTGGCAGAGAACAGTTGTGAACAATTTCAATTTGAAATCAGGAAATAAACCTTGTAGAGGCAGCTCAAACTCTGACTGGCTAATCCCACCAGGCAAAGATAATTTACTATCTAGGAATTGACTTCCTTATATCTAAAATGGGAGGAATTGATGAAAAGCAGCTGGGGCACTGTTCTCTGTGGTGTGTATCTTCCTTTGCCTTGGCATATTACATGAGCTCGGATTTCAACCTCCAGTCTTTGTCTCCGTAGATTTCATTACTTCCCCACCATCCTTTCAAGACTTTTTAAAGCCTCAACTTTTACAAGACTGGCTTCCCAGGTTTACCTTAATCATCTTATCTGTGTACTTTTCTTTTGGGAAAAGAATTCTAGGTTATTGTCCTGTCCAAGAGTAGTCACTGGCCACAGGCAGTTACTTAAATTTAAAATTTTATAATTAAATGACATTTAAATGTCAGTTTCTCCATTGCATTAGTCAAGTGTTCAGTAGCCATATACAGTTGGAAACTGCTGTATTGGACAGGGTTCATGTGGAGCATTCCCATTATCACAGCAACTTCTAAGCAGTTGAAACACTTTGTCTTATGGATTTGGATATATTTGACTGTTTTCATGCATCTGTTATTTTTTTTTAATTTTTTTTCCAACGTTTATTTATTTTTGGGACAGAGAGAGACAGAGCATGAACGGGGGAGGGGCAGAGAGAGAGGGAGACACAGAATCGGAAACAGGCCCCAGGCTCCGAGCCATCAGTCCAGAGCCTGACGCGGGGCTCGAACTCGCGGACCGCGAGATCGTGACCTGGCTGAAGTCGGACGCTTAACCGACTGCGCCACCCAGGGGCCCCGCATCTGTTATTTTTAATTTCTCTTCCTTCCACCTATACACCATTCAATGTTGAATTATTCTTGAATTTTTGACTTGTCATTTTCAGTTTTTTCAGGTCTCTGGCATAATTGCTAAATTTAATCCACTGAATAGAAGCAGAAAGGTAATGGACTGAAGCCACACTTGTTTATCAGCCGAGGTGGTGCTGGAGTCCCCTTCCTGCACAATAAAAAAGGATATGGAGGTGATGGTGGTACTAGTTTATTCCAACCTCTCAACAGAGCATGTTGTGTGGTCCATCGTGTAGTCATGTAAGATGATGTTTTAAAGCCCTGAGAGTATGTCTGGGGAAATGCTCTAAGCACTTCTACCACTGCTAGCTGCCTCCTTGATGGAAAAAAAAATAACAACAAAGAATGTTCTATTTCCCAGATTCAAGACAGTGCAATAAATGTTAATTCAGCTTTTGAGTTTCTCATGTGAAAGCAAGTACATCCAAGATGCCAAACCATCATCCCAAGGTCCTACCTGTGCCTCCTTAAACAAAATTATTATTGCTTTGCCAAAATACCTAGAATAGGCCCAAGAGGGAGTCATGCTAAGCCAAACATCAGCAAACCAAAACTAAACTAAGTTTCTATGCTCAGCTATCCCAGAAAAGGAAGGCCAAGTCAACCAATTGGTGCTTGTCTGCTCAGTTTAAGTCATTTGACCCAGCTCTCAGACTTCCCTTTGCTGCATATAGGGAAAGTAACTCCACTTCAACCAATCATCAAATGCCCAGTGTCAATTTCTTGTTCCTGCTCACTATAGTCTATAAAAAATCTCTTGAATTGTAGAACTCTTAGGAGTTCCTTCTATCTGCTATATTGGATGCTGCTTGATTCATGTATTGATGAATAAAAGCCTATTAAACGTGTGTGGAAAATCTTCTTTTAATAAGTTCAATCCCAGTTCAAGTCTTCTTTATTCATAGAAGCTTAATTTCCTATCTGTTAAGGACATAAATAATATTCACTCACAAGATACTTGTGGGAGTCTATTAACTGAGGATGTTTGTAGCACTTGTACCAGAGTCAACTTCTGAACCAGTTCTTGGGAGGAACTTTTTCTTCCTGAAGCCAGGGCTCCTTCTTGATTCTAGAGGTACAGATGTTTATGCTCCATGTGGTGGTGGCTTTTTCATGAGGTGATTTTTCTTCCTGTCTATGTCACAAGTTCTTTAAGAATGGGCTACATCTCATGTTCTTTGATGGTCTTCATATATTTAGAACGCTGTCTTTAAGCAAATATTTACTGATAAGCAAGTGATTTTCATAGTTAATTTCTGGCATCAATTGTGTTCTTACTGAATAGGAAGGCTGGCTAATAGTCTCAGGACCATTAGGAGACAATTTATCTAATTAATAATTAATTTACATGTATTGCACAACTACATGGGCATTGTGGGAAAGAGAGAAGTATAGCTTCATCTGTCAGTTGAAAGAATAAACTTTTGGGTAAAAATACTCTTTAATCTTGGTTTCTCAAGAATGAAGTGTGGTCAGATTTCACAGAATCTTTTTGTGGGATCAAGAACTTGGAGAAGCTCAAGGCCAGTGGTGGGTGTCTGGGGTCTGTTCCCGGACTGTGGTTTGGATGGGCATTGTCTGTAGGGCTTGTGGTGATTGAGCCATGGGTCATTTCAGCTCTAAGTTGCATTTGATAAAAGAACTGTTATAGTTACATTTGGTTTTGCTTATAGCATAAAGTAGGAGAGAGAATGTTGGGTTAGGAGTCATGATGGTTGTGTTCTAACCCAGATTTTCCATTTACATGGGAGACCCTGGCTGGTCATTCAGTTGCCAGGCTTTCTTCATTCAGGAAGTGGGGACACCAACCCTTCGTGTTCTTATCTAGGAGAAATATCACATGGGAAAATGGATATAGTATGTGAGCATAGCACATATACATACCATAGGTGTATATATATACATTTACACATACATGTATACATATAATTTGGGGGTGCAAATAACACAGTTTATTTTCATTTCTGTGTGCAAAGTGAGAATGATAATATTTAGTCATTTCTAAATACCTACTTTTAAGAATACAGTAATATTTTTTAGGAGACATGGAAAGGAACTGATTCAATGCCAGTCAGTATGGAGTGGAGTCACACTTCAAGCCCACATCTGGCCATCACTAAAATCATAATCTCTACAAATAGAAGCACTAACATTCCCCATTACCTGTCTTTTGAAGTAGAAATAACTGAGATGAGAAAATGGACCAAGACCATCTGTCACTTAAAAAGAAAGACAACACTGAGGATGTAAGAGTCCTAAGTAATACTATTCTGATTCAAAAACATTTGGCATATAAAGAAAAATTAAGATTGTTTCAGTTCAGAACTTATTTTTCAAGATTCTTTAGTTGATAACTACCTAGTGCCTATGAAGCATCTTCTTCATAAAGATAATTTGTGTAATTTGTTACTGGTTTGTGAACTAAGTCTGGCTAGCCAATAAACCTATGAAAAAGATGTTTAATCTGTTTGCATCAAATAGCTCTAACCAAAACAATAAGGAGTTTGAGTGATTATATTGGTAAAGATAACAAAGATTAATCAATCTATAGCTGACATGAGTGTGGGGAAATAGGTACCTCTTCATTGGGTTGGTGGGAGAGAAAGTGCCTATGCAAGGTTCCCATCACAGCAGGAGGAGCAAATTAGTTTACAGATATGCCATGGGTTATTATGACACCCATAATGATGCATGTCTATATTGGTGATGAGGAAAAATTTGGAGTTGAAAAATCAACATAAAACTGGGTGAAAATTATGTTTAATGAATATCTTTTATGTAAAATCTTGTGTGTAGAAACATATGGACATACACATAAATAGATGTCTAGAAAAATGTCTGTTCACCAAATGGTAATGGTGGTTATACCTAGACCAAGGGCTTTTGAGTGACTTTTACTTTCCTCCTTTGTGAGTTTTTTTAAAAAAATAATTTATATTATCCAAGAAAATGAATTAAGTTTCTTTCATTTGAAAAATGGAAAATGGACTGAAGGATAGCTTTCTCAACAAAAACTGTTTCACAGTTAGTGTATATTAATGAAGTATATCACTTAATAGACGTTTTTTGAAGATTTTTAAAAATATGCAGCTGGTATGGACTGAATTTTAATGCCCCCCCTTCCATATCCATACCTTGAATTCCCAATCCCAAATGTTATGGTATTTGAAGGTAAGGTCTTTGGGAGGTAATTAGATCTCAATGAGGCCATGGGTGTAGAGTCCCCCTGATGGAATTGGATTTCTTATAAGACAGAGATAAGATCTCACTTATTCTTTGCCATGTGAGGACACAGCAATAAGAAGGCCACCTGTAAACCAGAAAGAGAGCCTTCACCAAGAATTCAACTATTCTGGCACCCTGATCTCAGACTTCCAGCTTCCAGAACAGTGAGAAATAGATGTTTGTTGTTTAAGACACCCAGTCTATGGGTTATAATTGCTTAGTTGTTATAATAGCTCAGCTGACTAAGGCAGTGACCCATGCTTCCTTCCCAGGCCCAAGCTCCTGGGTTATTGAAGCACCATTTGGCTTGGAGGTCTGGGCTGAACCAAATGTAGGAGCAAGTCCTGTGAATTTTTCATGCAGCATCTCTGCAGTCCCAGTATTGCTTTTCCTCTTGGCAGGAGGTAAGTGTTCAGAAACATTCTTAATGGGAAAGGTGTGTTCTTTCATCCAGCCTGGTCCTGACTCATAAATTACACTGACCCAATTTCCAGTCATCCTTGCTGAGAGAACCTGAGTAATAATATCATAAAATAATTGGAAGTCCTGTTCCTGATCAGAAAATGTCACCAGGACCCAGCCAGACTGTGCTGCTCAAGTTTTACAACAAAGCTTAAGTATTTCCTCTATGTAAGGAAAACTACAAGACACCTGAAATGCTCATTTTATTTTCAAATTCAATGCCTTAGAGAAATGGAGGCTGGAATTGGAAAAATATCTTTAAAAATGCTATTTCCTTTACATACATATATAGGTATACAATACATATCCATACATATGTATGTGTATGAATGCAAGATTCTCAAACTTTCTCAGTCACTTTTTGTGTATGTGTATGTGTATGTGTGGTCTGATGTGAACAAACTATTAGGTTTCTTCTCCTTGCTTAAACAAACAAAAATATTTTTTGTGTCTCAGGGATTCCACTCTCTAGGGCACTTACTCTCTAGGGCCAACTGAATGGAACACAAACAAGTGTGTTGTCATCTGGAAGAGGCAGGTATGACATTATTCAAAATGAAAACCACAAATATGGTATGATCTGTAAATGATGCAAGCTCTTCCTTGATGTGCTGTATCTCTTTTCTAAACTTTGCATTAAAACATTTTCTCATAAATCTAATCTATACTGCTTCTTCCTAAGGAATACCATTGTTGTGGAGACCTTATGTAGGGCAGGGTTCTTCATTTGGGAGGAGGGGTCCACAAACTTGGGTGGGGAGTGAGACCTATGCCTCTTTCACTTACCATGTGTTTGCATCATGAATGTAGACAGAAAACCATGTCAGTTATTAGAAAAACCTAGATCACAGGTATTTTCATATCACATTACAGTCACCACAGATATCTGGGATCATTCTTTATACTCAACAGTAATTTGAAATCATGCTCACCATGAGACTCACTGGTAGATCGTTATCTTTTAATTTGTTAAAAAAGGAGATGACTATTATACCACAATTTAAAAATATTTTGATAAGTACATTTTAATATAATTGGTTTCCTTTGTGATCTTTTGTGCTTTATACCCTGAAAAGCATTTTTATGAGAAGGGGTTTGCCGGCATATCTAAAATCCAAAGAATCTTTGTCATGAAAGAGAGCCAGGATCTGAATAGAGGCCACTGTGGGCTCTGGAGTGTTTGGGGATGGTGGGTGAGTCCCACTTCCAAATGAAAGCTATTTTATGGAAAGAAGTGTGAGCACACAGTGGGTTCACACTAGATATTTGTTGATGAGTGAAAGTGCATCAACTGCTTTCCTTAAACTCACTCTTTAAATCAACTGCTCCCAGGCTCCAATTTGGACAGTACAGTGGTCATTTGGCAGCAGGGCTACCTGGCACATGGTGGCAGGTAACCAATATACTGATGTACATTTCAGGAGTCCTTGTGCAGGTGGAGCCTAAAGGCTAGAGAGAACTCAGAACCCACCCGAATGGCCTCCTCCTTCTGGGGCAGCTCTCTAAAGTCTGTTTTATGGGGCCATTTTTTTTCTCATCTCTTTTCTACTACTTTCCACCTTCACTACTGGTCCCTGTATCAGGTGGGTTAAGTCAAGAGGATTTAGGGTTGGAGTGTGTAGTGACATCATTTTGGAGTGCTTTGTTAGTACCCACTTTCTTATCTCTCACCAGCCATGTCTCTGTGTCCCTCTTTCAAGCTCCAAAATAAGTTGTGGGTGAAATTGGTCACCGTGGGATCCAATTGGTTTAGCTAGTGATAGGCTCGGGGGTCAGCATGTGACCTTGTCTGGATCAATGAGAGGGTTTCCATGACACTTCTGGATCTACCAGCAGAAAAGTTTCTCTCTCCCCTGGACAGGAGGGTAGGGAGAGATTTCAGTTGGGCTAGCTGCAGCCATTTTACTCTTGAGGCAATAGCCTCACTGAAGCCATAGAGAACAGAGCCAAGACCTAAATAAAACCAGTCCCTTGGTGATAATTTAAGAGTTTGCTGGGCTTCCACTTAGTGCCATCTCTATATTTCATCTATTGTTCAAGCTATTAAAAATAATTTATCATAAATTGAGACACAGACACAGTGCACAGCTCAATGAGTATTATAAAGTAAACACATTTGTAACCACCCAGGTTAGGAAATGAAACTTTGAGAATCACCCCAGAACCTGGGATCTGAACCCACTCTCCTCTCCAAAATGCAACTGGTATCCTCAACTTTATAGTAATCACTTGCTTTTGTTTCTTCTTAGTTTTATCACAAACTATGCATCCCTGCACACTGTAGTTTGATATTGTCCATGGTTATAAATCGTCTGTTATTTTAGTCCCTTTTAGTCTATTCATTGCCTCTCCACTCCTTTGTTTTCCTTGCAACTTATTAAACAAGAAAGGCCTATGGACTATGCCAATTACACAGACGTCCAGGGTATTTCCCAAAATTTGACAGCTAAATCCATAGATTGACCTGGACTCAGGCTCAGTCCCCCTAGCAGGACTCTAGGTGATATGGCGACCTTCTTTCAGGAAGCCCATGATGTCTGGTTGTCTCTCTTTTTGTGACGTTATGACCACTGGTGTGAGGGCAATGCAGGGGTACATTGTCTATAAGGAATATGAAAGCAGGATCAATGGCTGAAAGTTGTTCTTCTCTCTATTATAGCCACAAATAACCATCCTAACCACTATCAGTGACACTCCTGTCCCCTAGTGCCCACCTTGGTCCATTCGCACCTATTGGCGACTGTGCGGTTCCTCTATCATATGCCTCATTGCTTTCTGGTTCTGTTCTCTACTCTGCACATGCTAATAGCATTCAGGACTTGTGCTTGTTGGTTGGTTGTCTTCATCTGTTTTGGAGCTTATAGGAGTCTTCTCTGTCTGCTTTAATGTGAGGATGTGAAGCGATTCAAAGGCTATGTTCCATTTCCCCAGAATCCCCTTTTGTTCAAATCAGTTTCAGTGAGTTCTCTGATGCATAGAACTAAAAGATGTCTTAAGTGGAATAAAAGCATCTGATCTTTTAACATCACCATGACATAAAGATGAGAAAAATGATGTCCAAGGACACTGGCTTGAGCAGGCACCCATGGCATGTTATTCACTGAGCTGGGATGTCTGAGGGCTGGATCACTGTGTCTCCCCACCATGATCTCCCAAAGGCAAGAGGCAGTAAACTAGTGAGTTTTCTGGCAAGTGAGCTGCCAAACTCCCAGCCACTGAGCCACATCTCCAGGCTCAAATAAGCCATCTTCCTCCTTTTGTATTTCACAATTTGATGACATCTTCCCAGAGCTGTTAACACATCTTTTTGTTTGTTTGTTTGTTTCTGCATGGTCTGAAATATAAGTTTTCTTTTGTGTTTGTGCAGCTTTTAGAAAATTTTCTCTTAATTAATGTGTTGGACATCAAAAAGAAAAGGATGATTTGGGAACCTCCATAGAGGTGAGAATCCTGGTTTGCAATAGACGAATGTGATAAATAGTTTGATTTAAGCTAACTCAATGTACGAAATGCACGTTGCCTCAAAAGGTTAAGGAGCATTTCCTTTTCAAAAGCATTTTCAACCTTGGTTCTCTGGTGGACAACTTTCTAACTGGGTTCCCAGGAGCACACAGAACTCATCAAGATGTCAGAGGCTTCCCTAAGAGGGAAGTGGGGAGTAGAGCCTATCAGGCTTCAAGCTTAGATTAATTTTATGTGAAGACAAGATGCATAAAATGTCATTTGCAAGTGAAGTTCCTCTGCCAAAAGACAGAACGAGGGAAAAAACCCCACTGCCTAATGAACTTAATATGACTGAAAAGATTTATAAATCCTCAGGAAAACATTTATTAAGTAATGGGTTTTCCTTTCTGGTTATTTTATGTTAAGGATTTAAATATGCCTTTAATATAACATCTATTGGCACAGAGTCATAAACTGGAATATATTAGAGAATTGAAGAACTATGGAAATTCCCAAAATTTCTGGAATGAGTTTTTATGAATTAAAAAGTGCTTTTATATTTTTAAACAATCTTAAACTTACAGATAATTTGCAAGGAGAGTATGAGGACTTCCTGTATACCTTTCACCCAGATTCCCCAAAGTTAACATTTTCCCACATTTGCATTACCATTCTTTCTGTATATACATATTTTTAGTATTTATTCTGAATAATTTGGGAGTCACTGGCAAACATGATATCTGAATTTCCTTCCTTATATTCTTAAGCACTTCAAGGCACTTTTCATAAAAACAAGGGCATCCTCTTAATCCAGTACTATTATCAAAATCAGGAAATTAACATTGGTGTAATATCATTCCTAATCTAAAGACCCAATTTAGATTTTTTTCAGTGGACCCAATAAGCCCTTTATGGAAAAAGAATGGTTCATGATCTTACCAAGAAATTTTAGTCTCCTTTCATCAGAAACTTGTTTTTGTTTGGTTGTTTGTTTTTCCTTTTTGAGTACAAGGCAGATATTTTTTACAATGCCCTTGAATTTGAGTTTGTCTGATGTGTCCTCATATTTAGATTCAGGTTATGAGTTTGACAAGGTTAACAACTGAGATATCATTGTGTCCTCAGTGCTTTATGTCATTGAGGCACACAATGTCTATTTATCCCATTACTGGTGAAGTTAACTCAGATCACTTGGTGACTGTGGTGTCTGTCTGCCAAATTTCCCCTGGTTTTTTAATTAAAAATTATGGAGAGATAGCTGAAATAAATATTATGTTCCTCATCAATTTTCACCAGCTGGTTTTAGAATATAGTCATCTAAACCAATGACTACTAGGACAAGAATTAGTTCCATTTTTCCTGTTGTCTCTGTCTTCACCCTATACACAGATATTCCCCTTCCCACTTCTCCCCATTTCTTACCATACTTGTCACAGGCTCAACACAGTGCTTGTGGAATGACCTCTGTGTAATCTCTCTGCTTGTACCCTCAGCCCCTCCAGACTCCTGACCAGGGACAATGAGATCTTGGTAAACTGTAAGTCATCTCCCATCACTCCTTTGTTAAACCTTTATGGAATCACCTCCCTCACAGTGGAGACTCCCTTCTCAAGGAAACCCCCCTCCTCACAGCGATGCCCCCTCCTCACAGTGTCTCCTCCTCTCTCACAGTGACTCCCCCTCCTCACAGGGCTGCCTGCCCACAGTGACTCCCCCCTCACAGTAACCCCCCCACAGTGGTTCCCCCCTCACAGTGGCTCCCCCTTTCTCACAGTCTATCCCCCCTCCTCACAGTGACCTGTCCCTCTCCTCCTCCCCACAGTGGCTCTGCTCCCTCACCCTGGATTTCCCACTTCACAGTGTCTTCTCCTTTCTCACAAGGACTCTTTTGCCTCACACTGGCTCCTCCCCTAACAGTGGTGCCTGCTGTTCACAGTGACTCCTCTTCCTCCCCACCTCACAGTAGTTCCCCTCTTTCACCTTGACTACCCCCATCACAGTGGCTCCTCCTTTCTCACACTGGCTCCCCCTCCTCACAGTGGCTCCCTCCTTCAAAGTGGCTCCTCCTTCTCACAATATCTCCGCACTTTCCTCACAAAAGCTTCTTCAGCCCTCACAATGGTTCTCAATGGCTTCTAAGGCCCAAATAGCATGTCTGCTGTGTCTAACATCATCTCTCCTCCTCTGGCCACCTCATTTCCTCCTGTTCAGCTTTGTTGACCTTGCTTGTCCTTGGCCATACCAGGACTAGCATGTTCCCCTTTTAGGACCCTTGCTGCTCCTTCTGCCATAGTCTTCCCAGATATCATCATGATTAGCCACCTTGCCTCCTCTAAGACTTTATCAAATACAGCCTCTCTGGGAGGCCTACACAACATGTATTTTTTCATAATGTCATCACCACCTATTGAATTTCTATGATGTTTACTTATTATGGTTTATATTTATTTTCCACCTCCTCCTTCTAGAATGGAAGCCCCGTGAGGCAAGAAGTTGGTGCCTTTTTTGAGCGCTGAGGTACCATACATATCTAGAGCAATGCCTGTCACTCAATAGTTGCTCAAAAAGTATTTGTGAAATGAATGAAAAGGGAGAGAAATCTGTATTATAAAAATGATTGTAAACTGAGAAAATATTAAGGTGTTTGTATGAATCTATTAGGTCTTCATTCCTCCTAAATTGTTTCTAAAATTTCCTGCTCCTCTCACTCCAGACCCTTTCCTTAGACCACCCCTTCTTGCCCCATATTTTAAAGCACACACTTCAAACTCATGTTTGCCACATCTGTTTCTCTAGTTCAGGACAATCTCTAGGCTACAAGCCCCTGATTTCCATATCTCATGGGCTTTTTTCTGTTCCACAGGATCCTCAGATTCTGCTTGTCTGATCCAAACCCCTTGTCTGATTTTTAAACTGAGTCTTCATCTGACTTTTCTACCTGAGCTATTGTCACAGCCATCCTCCAATGGCCAAGCACAAACCGAGAAGTCATCTGAATTCTCTTCTCTCCCCATCACACCCTAGATCCTTGGGATAATATTCCAGATATACTGTTATCCACCATGTTTTCTCTGTTCCTGTGTCTTAACTATGGGTCTCAGCATCCATCATCAAGAACACAGCAATGTTCTCCCAAGCCTAATATACAGCCTAACCCTAGCAGAAAATAGAGGATACACCCAAACTGGGTATTTGAAGACAAATTAATAAGGGGACCATTTGCAACATTGTGGGCAATGGGTAAGAAAACCACAAGGAATATGCTTTGGATCTAGAAACAAAGGAAACTGTCATCACTTCCAGGCTTGAAGAGGCAAAGGAAATGGTGGTTATGGAATTTGGAGACACAGCTGGGTGATGAGGGTCTTACTCTTGGTCAAAGGATTTTAGACTTTCAAGGAGAACCCACAGGAGGTGGTCAGAAAACATAGATATCCCAACTTCTCTCTCCTCCTGCTGTCTTATCTCCTGAAATGTTCACCATTGCTTGAACTTAGCTGGACCCAAGGGAAAGGGGATCTTTTGGTCTCTTGAAGTCAGCCTTCCAGGACACAGAGCAGGGGGAAGTGGTGGAGAGTGGATTGGGGGTGGGGATGGATGGGTAGAAGGTACTTCAGTGAAATATAAGGCCCTTCCTTGCTCATCTATCCAACCTACCATGTGGCACCCAGGACAAGAACACATGGTTTTGCCACTGCCCACCTTTGTATAGGATGTTCTTCTTCCTAGAATTCCCTTTAGCCTTGATCTTCCTGGAAACTTCCTACACTCCCAGTCTCAGCTTAGCAGCTACTCCCTGAAGAAGGCTTCCTTGATATCCTTTACTAATTAACTTCACTTCCTCTGAGCAGACTTTAGACGAGCATTTGTTAAATTTACATCATATACTTAAAACATGTTTGTAGCAGGAGACCCTAAGATGACCCCCAGTTACTTTTACCTCCTGCTATTTATACTCTTGAGTAATCACCTCCTTTTGAGTGTGATTTAGACCTGTGATTTGCTTCTCACCACTACAATATAACAGTGATAAGAAGTCACTTTTATGAGTAGATTACAAAAGATTGAGCTTGATCCTTTGCTATCAGTGTCTTCTTGCTGCACACCAGGATGAAGCATGCTACCATGTTGGGGAGATCTAGATGGTAAGGAAATGAGGGTGACCTCCAGTCAATAGCCAGCCATCCACTGATGCTCCCAGTTCAACCCTCAAGGAACAGCCCACAGGATTGGAAGCACAATATTGCCCACAGGATTTGGAACCCCAGTCCTGGCTGGTGCTCTGATAGAAACCTGTGAAAGACCCTGAAAGACAGGAACCAGTTAATCCTACATTAATCGGAACTAACTTTTATTATGTACTGAGTGGCATTTTGCTAAATTCATTTAGTCTTCATGGTCCTACATCTCTGGTAGATAATATTATTTCCACATTGTAGATGAGAACAACTGAGGAATAAAGAGGCTAAGTAATTTTATAGGGACAAATAGTGATCACAGGCAAGGTTTGAGGGGAGACAGTCTGGATCCAGGGTGCACATTCATGACTACTCCACTCTCTGACCTTCTTCCTGTGCTCATCTGTCTCCCCGCTATACTTTTCTCTTCCCTCCTATGGGATCCTTGGGGGCAAGGCTTGTGAGCATTTATCACTTATCCATTGTACCTGGCACATATCTAACACACGGTAAGGTTAGTATGTATGGTTAGTAAGCTCTTCATAAATATTTCCTGAGTAGAGACAGTCGAGTTATGTAAAAACATTTTTCTCAGTGCCCATGTGATAAATACAGTCACCTGAGTTCATCTCATGAGCAAGCAAGGTGCATTTGTGTTTCTGGACAACAAAACCATTTTAATTGGCATGGATATCAGTGCTTTGGTTGTGTACTTTTACTTGTTAATCCAGGATAAGAAAGGCAAAGTAGGTCTTATTTTGAGGATCTACATCACTCTGTAAGGAGAAATCTGAGCCAATACCAAGACTTGTTGAGAGCCAAGATCCATCACTGATGTCTGCTATGGGACCAGGCAGAGGAGCAGTGGCAGAGCACCACACACCTCTGCATTTGTTCTCATCTTCCTGCTGAACATGCAAATAACTACAGGCAATACACCACTGGCATTTTTTATTGCAACCAAACTTAGAATCAAAGATCTCTGGCTCTGCTCTGTGCAGAGATCTGAAGAGAAAGAGGAGTCACCATAATGTCAGGGGTAGAGAATTGGAAGGAGGTTAGAACTCGGTTTGGCTCTGCGATGCCAAAATCTGCCAAGAAGCAATGAGCAAATATCTCTTTATTAAAAAGCAAATGTTGTGTTTAATATACTACACTCATGCCTTTAATAGCATGTTTTCATAACGTCTGTAAATTACAACTGGTTTTGAACTGAAAATATCTTTCCAACCTCACTGCTCAGATCAGACATTTTATTTTGCCACAAAAATCAAATACCACTGAGAGGCTGCTATTGTTTTTACAGAAATTATTATTTGAATGCAACTCATTTTGTTACTTATACTTCTCTTCTTCCTTCTTCTCATACAAATAAGTTAAAGGATAGACGTATTTCTAGTTAATGGAAGCAGATTCAACATCACAACTGTTATTTGGGGTGGGCAGAAAAGTTAAGAAGGAAGCCGAGGTATTAGATTTGCAAGTATTTTTAAATGAAATATGTCTTCCCAAATGCTAATTGGTCGTTCAAATGTGTGTGTGTGTGTGTGCGCGCGCGCGCGTGCACATGCGCGCGTGTGTTTGTGTGTATCTCAAACATAGTTGCCAGAAAATAAATTGCATTTGTGATATAGAAAGATCCCTCCTCTAGTTGTCCTTCAGTAACATCAGCATGCTTAAAGCAGTTTATGCAGATCACATCATCGAGAATGTTAATTTTCTGAGACTTTCCTTTTTATTTTACGTTAACAATAAATTAACGCATTTGTATACAGAGCCACACGTTAAGGTTAGCAGAAGATTGACTTTTCTCTGTAAATAGCGATTATTCACTTGAAAATGCCTTTGGCTAACAGGAAATGTCACATACTGGAAGATTTTTTAATTGCCCAAATCACGAGCTCCTTTGCTCCTAGGACCTCTCAGAGTATATTTGTGGAGAATTGTAAAGGTTGGAATTGTGCCATTATTTTCCATGAATAGGAGGAAGTAGAAAAAGAGTATGGCAAATGTGGTGGGTACCCCATACATACCCTCCCACATTCATCATCCTACATTGTGCAGACCAGATGCTAAGAATGCCAACTGCATATACTTGAGACTCCCGGCCACTGAACCATTTCTAGCTGACTAAGCCTGCTCCCACTTATAGGAGAAGCCAGAAATACTGGCAAGTTAATATTCCTCAAGAGATGTCACTGATAGTGACTGAGAGAAGTTGATGGACAGCACCCAACCTCCTTGTATTTTGGACATGATGCCTTCTTATTCTCCCAGATAACCACAGGGGATTGAGTTCCAGTTGCCCAGAGCAGTAACCTGTTCAATAAGGCATGCTTTTATTGGCTTTTTCCCCTTCCCTGGTTCAATTTCTCAGTCCCCTAATTGTGGACTTCCTTTCCCAGGGTCACCCCCTTCCCCAATTAACCGCTTGCTGTGAGTCCTTGACGGGACCAGGGGGACCCACTTAAGGACAGTGAAAAAAAAATCCTTCAATTAGTGCTAATGTCCCAACCAGTGTTTTATGAGGCAGAGAAATAAGCAGGCAGAGAGAGACACACTACATTCTAAATTTTTAATTGCATTTGTATGAAACCTGCAGAAAGTAATGAGTTTTGAGGCATTTATTGAGCAGAAGACAAAATCAGTCACTCTCCAGCAGTTTGACTAGAATATGCCTGAGCTTTTTCTGAGTTATCTACCAAACTGGACCTGCTACAAAAGTTTTATGTAAGAGTGAAGAGAAAGATAAAACATTTTTTTAAAAATCTGCCCTCCGGAAGTAGGAACAATGTAAAGAATAAAATAGACCCACTGTAACCCAGAGAGATTTCTGTTGATATTCTTTGAGATATCATTAAAAGCAAAAAGTTTTCTGAGAAACACAAATTGCTGTAAATTTAAAAGTACCCAGGAGTATAGGGAATATTGTGTCTGTTGAGATACCTGTCCAGCTCAACAACAACAAAACATACTCAAGATTCTGAGAAATGTCTCCATCTACTCTATATCTGAATCAGACAACTCCTACACATTGGCCTTGATAAATATCAATGTGCTTGAAAATCTTGGTTGATTTTACCCATTTGGGGCATCAGAATCCTGATTATTAAGGTGAGATAAGGTTCTATCCAGCTTAGAAATATTTCTGTTTGAAACTTTGTGTAGACCTTAATTATATCTATATAATATATAGATATATCTCTATATCTAATGAGAATAGTTGAGCAACTTATCAAATGGGGATTTACATATTAAAAATTTGGGGCGCCTGGGTGGCTCAGTCGGTTGAGCGTCCGACTTCAGCTCAGGTCACAATCTCACAGTCCGTGAGTTCAAGCCCCGCGTCGGGCTCTGGGCTGACAGCTCAGAGCCTGGAGCCTGCTTCCGATTCTGTGTCTCCCTCTCTCTCTGCCCCTCCCCCGTTCATGCTCTGTTTCTCTCTGTCTCAAAAATAAATAAATGTTAAAAAAAAATTACCTCAGAGTGGCAACAGAAAAAAATATCAGATCAGAAAGCTCTAGGCCCTCATTTTCACATGGAAACACTGAATAAACATGACATATGGAAAAAATACCTTTGTGAGAACTCCAGAGATCAGTTTATCAGCAGCTGCAGCAGCAAAGCAAATGCATAACCAAGAAAAAGCCACATTTATAATGGTAGGACATTTTGTGGCACTTTGCTTGATCTTACCCTACCTCCTCCCCAGTGCAGTTCTATTAGGAAGAGACTGCTCAATTCCCACCTCTTTTCTTGGGTTTGAAAGAAAAGAGTAGAACTTGATTGCAACATTCTGGCTTGTTTGGGGGTTGCTCAGTGGATTGGTTTCTGTCTGGCTTGACTTGGAGCACTGAGGGGACTGTGGCATAGATTTGACATTAAGTTGGAGGCTGTGGAAAGCAAAGGAAAGTTCCATGGAACAAAACAACTTCAGACTCATGAGCACCTGGGAACATGAAATTACAGGCAGAAGAATTCTAGCTAAGTCCCTAAGAAGAAGCAGGGATGAGACTATTATGGAAATTACGTGATTTAAAAACTTGGCTATATGTGAAGGGAAGGGAACTGGAACAAAAGTATGTACAGAGGCCCAGGAAAAAACTTGAGGACCTTTATATTTGAGAGGACCCAGACCCTTTACACTAGACTAATTAGTTAAGATCTGCATGGAGCCAATTCCCAAAGATTGAGATGTGTATCTGTTTTTCAAATGTTCATTTAAAAAATAATCATCCACATTGCTGAGTGAAATAAGTCAGTCAGAGAAGGACAGATACCATATGTTTTCACTCATATGTGGATCTTGAGAAGCTTAACAGAAGTCCATGGGGAAAGCAAAGGGGAAAAATAGTTACAGAGAGGGAGGGAGGCAAACAACAAGAGACTCTTAAATACAGAGAACAAACTGAGGGTGGAAAGAGGGGTGGGGGAGAGGGGAAAATGGGTGATGGACATTGAGGAAGGTACTTGTTAGGATGATCACTTGGTGTTGTATGTAAGCCAATTTGACAATAAGTTATATTAATAAAAATAATAATTAAAATTTTAAAAATTAAAAAAATCACAAGACATACAAAGAAACAGAAAAATAGTGCTCCTTCTAAAGAACAGAATAAAGCCCAGAAACTGATTATAAAGAAATACAGGTTTCTGATTCTCTTAAAAATATTTTTAAATAACTCTCTTAAATATGCTCATTGAGTTAAAGGAGAATACAACAGAAAACTAAACAAAATTAAGAAAATGATATATAAACAAAATGAGAATATCAACAGAGAGGTAGACAATTTTTATAATAACAAACATAAATTCTAGAGCTGAAAAATGCAATAACTGAATAAAGGGTGGGGGTGGGAATGGACCAAAAAAAAAAAAAAAAAAAAACTAACTAAAAGAGTTCAATAGCAGACTTAAATAGGTATAGAAAAATCAGTGAACATGAAGATAGGTCATTTGAAAGTATTGATACTGAGGACTAAGAGAAAAAAAAATGTAAAATGAACATAGCCTAATGAATTTATGGAAAACCATAAGCTGATCAATGTATGTATTATGGCAATCTCATAAGAAGAAGAAGAAGAAAAGGGGATAGAAAGCTTCTTTAAAGATATAATGACTGAAATTTTTTCAAATTAGAGAAAAGAAATGGATACACAAATACAAGAAGTTAAATTAAGTCCAAGTAAGATAATCTGAAGAGACCACACTGAAATACATTATAATCAAAATGTAGAAAGTCAAAGACAAACACTAAATATTAAAAAGAGCAAGATAAAAGTAACTTGCTACCTACAAGGTAGTATCTATAAGGTAGTAGGCAGATTTTTCAACAGAAATCTTGTAGACTAGAAGTCAGTGGAATGAGACATTTAAAGGTATGAAAGAAGACAGAGAACTGCCAAATGAAAATATATTATCTGGAAAAACTGTCCTTCGAAAGTAAGGGAGAAATTAAACCATTCCCAGATAAACCAAAGCTGAGGGAGTTCATAACCACCAGACTTGCTGTAAAAGAAATGCTAAAGGGAGTCCTTCAAATCAAAAACAAAAAGATGCTAGTTATTTTAAGCTGTATGAAAATGTAAAGTTCTCTGGGAAAGGTAAATATATGAACCAACTGTTTTTTTGTATCGTCTGTATTATTGCAATTTTCATTCATAAGTCCACTTTAAATTCTTTTATAAGATTTAGAGGACAAAAACATAAAATATATGAAATATATATCTGCATAATAAACAGAGAAACAAATGATAAATAACTTTTAAAAAGCATAAAAGTAATTATAAACTTAATAGAGACACAATAAATAAAGATGTAAATTATGACATGGATAACATAAAGCGGGAAAGGCAAAAGTATGGAGAAGTAAAGTTTTTTATGTGATTACAGTTAAGTGGTTACCAGTTTAAAATAGATTATTATAACTTTAAGGTGTCCTCATAGTAACCACACACACACACACACACACACACACACACACACACACATTTATAGTATATACAAAACAAATCAATCTCATGTACAGCTCAAGAAAAACATGAAGATCCACAAAGTGAAACACTATGGAAGAGAAGAGAAAGGTAAAACAGATATTAAAATTTTAAGAGCAGATGCTGTATAGATTTCATCCAAAACACTTTAAAATCTTGATGAATGTGATGCTTTTCCCCACAGATTACACACATTTGCAAAGAAAAGATTAAACAGTGATTAATCCACTACCATAATAGAAACTAAGGTTTCTTGGGGCACCTGGGTGGCTCAGTCAGTTAAGCATCTGTGTCTTGATTTTGGCTCAGGTCATGATCTCACAGTTCATGAGTTCAAACCATGCATCAGGCTCCACACTGACAGTGCCTGGCCTGCTTGAGATTCTCTCTCTCCCCCTCTCTCTGCCTCTCTCTCTCTCTCAAAATAAAGAAATAAACTTAAAAAAGAAAAGAAACTGTATGGGGCGCCTGGGTGGCTCAGCCCATTAAGTGTCCAACTTTGGCTCAGGTCATGATCTCACGGTTTGTGAGTTTGAGACTGGTGTTGGGCTCTGTGCTGATGGCTCAGAGCCTGGAGCCTGCTTCAGATTCTGTGTCTCCCTCTCTCTCTGTCCCTCCCTGCTCAAGGTCTGTCTCTCAAAAATGAATAAACATTAAAAAAAATTAAAGAAAATGTAAAGTTTCTCAAATCTATCCTTTCAAAAGGCCCCACACCAAAATGCTGTTGTATAATAATAACACCTAATTTTTAAGGAATAGATAATGTGTTTATAAAATAAACTGCCCCAGAAAAATACATTTTAAGAGAATATGAACTGGTTGCAAAACCATTCTGAATAAGGCAATTGAAAAAGAAGTAGAAGGAGTAGGAGGAATAGGAGGAGGAGGAGGAGGAGGAGGAAGAGAAAACTAGGAGCCAATTTTACAGATGAATACAAAGGCAAAAATAATAAATCAAATATTAGTACATCTAACATTATATTAAAAGAATTAATACTCTTACCAAATAGAGTTTCATTCAAGAAAAAGAAGTGGTCAACATTTTTCAATCCATCACTATCAGAAACCAACATGATCATGGATATTGATAGAAACCATAGCAACAGCATATTTACTAGCAAAGTGATGGGGATGTTCCTAGCACAGCCAAGGCAGTAGCTAGGTTCTCCACAAACCTGCATTTGTTTAACATGATATGTCTTATTTGAGGTAGATATAATTTGTTATGCACACACACACACACACACACAGAGAAATATTTTTCAGAGAATAAATATGAAGGAAATATGGAGGAAAATGAAACTGAACTGATCTATATTTTATAGACTTAAGCTATTACTTTGTAAATAGTAATTTTATATTATGACTATATAAGCTTTTATGATTATATTATTAAATTTCATCTATGGTCTTCAACATGGAGTAAGCCACATTTTACCACCTTAATAGGTGCAAACATACATAAACATTCCACACCATATGAGAACTTAAGGGTGTGGGAGACCCTTATAAGTTTTTATCTGGATTTGGAGTGTCTTTGAGTTTTAAGCTAGAATAGTAAATGTGTTCCCCGTGAATAACTGGAAGACCATTTCTGAAAGAACAAGACATCTGAAAGTTTTATGACTTCTCCAGAAAGCAAAGCCTCTTAAGGCTTCTGGTTTCATCAGAGGTTAGACAAAGTGGAAACTTCTTAGTTTATAAACATGCACATTCTTTTATGGTCTGTTTTTCAGCTGTATTTGATATACATGAGTATAAAGCAAAACTCATCAGTTTGTGCCCCTGAAGATTCTTTCTATCTCTTTGGCAGTATTATTCTACTGTTCCTGGAAGCTTCTTGGTATAAATTGTGAATTTACACTTGATCTCACCAGACTGTATTAGTTAGGATGTTCAGCTAATTCTTTCCCACAGTACTTCAGAGAAGAACGTCTTGATTTGGAAAACTGGATCATAATTCGAAAGCTTTCTTCCAGTTTTTATAGCAAATGAAAGTTTACAGAGTAATTCTGATCTGAGTTTGGAGCATGATGGTTTGCTAACATTGTTTGAAAATGGATTTTCAAAATATTCTCTGTGTTCTGCCAACAAAAGTCAACTATATGGCTAATTCTTCCTATTTTCATAACTAATTAGATCTATCTATCTATCTATCTATCATCATCTATCATTTTTCTATTTATGCATACTACCTACTCCCAGAAAAGACTAGAAACAACATAACAGCAACAACAAAAATTTATACTATTAAAATAAATTTTAAAAACTTAGTCTTTTGTTATTGGTCATGGTAATTAGGAAGGAGGCAATAGTGAAGATAAATTTTGCCCCCAAAATGGATGTCTCTTCAAGCATGAAGAGTACCCAAATTTCATAGTATCCAAAGCAGAAAAAAGAAAAAAAATGGGTTGCAAAGCTTTCCTTATAATAAAATAAATTAGGTTATTTTGTTAGGAGAGACAAAGTCTTCTCCAAGTATTTCAGTTCTTAGAAAAATCATTTCCTTGGATTAAAAAAAAAATGGGATGACCTAATGGCCAGTATGGTCAATAGAAATTTCTAATGCCAAACTCCGTATAGGGCAAGAGCACTTCTATGTAAATCCGAACTCCATGGACATGCTCATAGAAAGATGTAAAATAGAATTAAGAAGATGGTGGCGAAGGAGGACGCTGGGCTCACCGCGTCCTGCTGGTCACTTAGATTCCACCCACATCTGCCTAATTTACCCCGATAACCACCATAAGACTAGCAGAATGGATTCTCTGGGGACAGTGTAGAGGAGAGGCCCAGAGAAGAGGGTAGGAAGGGCAGAGAGGCAGTAGGTGCTAAACAGACTGGCGGGAGGGAGCCAGGGCGGTGGAAGGGCAGCCAGTCTACCCACAAGGCAGAGCCCCCAAGTCTGGCTCCAAAAGCAGAGGGGCAAGATGGAGTGTGTTCTGACAGCCAGTGGGACTTAACATCTGGAATGTTATAAGTCAACAGCTCTGCTGGGGGGGAGGGGCGGGAGGGAGAGTTGTTGAGCCCCGGAGGACAGAGCTCAGCTTGGCAAGGAACAAAGGCACTGGGAAGTGCCGTCTCCCTCGCCCATCCCCTAGTCAGAATCTGAAAGGGAGCCAGTTCCTGTCACGGAACTTGCTTGCACCACGCAAACACCCAACACTCTGCTTCTGCAGATCGATCCCTCCGACAGGTCTGCCTCCCTCCCGGTGCCACAAGGGCCCCTTCCAAAGTGGACCACTGAAGGCAAAGTGAGCTGAGCCTGCCCCTCCTGCCACTGTGCACCTTGCAGATCAACCCCGGCTAATATGCCAGATCCTATTGAAGCAGCATCACAAACCTGGCAATGTGCAAGTAGCCCAGACAGAGGCCACACCACTCTGCAGTGAGTCCTGACCCTGGGAGAGGGGATGAGAAGGTACACAACAGTCTGACTGGGGCCCCAGTGGTGGGCTGGGGCAGACATCAGGTCTGACTGCGGCCCCACCCACCAAGGCAAGTTATTCCAGACAGCACAGAAGAAGACCCTGCAGTTCCCTGCCACTCCAGGGACTATCCAAAATGATGAAACAGAGGAATTCTCCTCAAAAGACACTCCAGGAAGTAGCAACAGCTAACGAACTGATCAAAAACGATCTAAGCAATATAGCAGAAAATGAATTTAAGATAATAGTCATAAAATTAATCGCTGGGCTTGAAAAAAATATAGAGGACAGCAGAGAATCTATTGCTACAGAGATCAAGGGACTAAGAAACAGTCAGGAGCAGCTAAAAAATGCTATAAATGAGCTGCAAAATAAAATGGAGGTGACCACAGCTCGGATTGAAGAGGCAGAGGAGAGAATAGGTATATTAGAAGATAAAATTATGGAAAGAGAAGAAGCGGAGAAAAAGAGAGATAAAAAAAATCCAGGAGTATGAGGGGAGACTTAGAGAACTAAGTGACATAATTAAGCGAAATAATGTATGCATAATTGGGATTCCAGAGGAGAAAAAGAGAGGGAAAGGTGCTAAGGGTGTACTTGAAGAAATAATAGCTGAGAACTTCCCTGAACTGGGGAAGGAAAAAGGCATTGAAATCCAAGAGGCACAGAGAACTCCCTTCAGATGTAACTTGAAGCGATCTTCTGCATGACATATCATAGTGAAACTGGCAAATACAAGGATAAAGAGAGAATTCTGAAAGCAGCTCGGGATAAACATGCTCTAACATATAAAGAGAGACCAATAAGACTCATCACAGATCTGTCTACTGAAACTTGGCAGGCCAGAATGGAATTTCAGGAAATCTTCAATGTAATGAACAGAAAAAATATGCAGCCGAGAATCCTTTATTCAGCAAGTCTGTCATTTAGAATAGAAGGAGAGATAAAGATCTTCCCAAACAAACAAAAACTGAAGGAATTCGTCACCACTAAACCAGCCCTAGAAGAGATCCTAAGGGGGATCCTGTGAGACAAAATACCAGAGACATCACTGCAAGCATGAAACCTACAGACATCACAATGACTCTAAACCCATATCTATCCATAATAACACTGAATGTAAATGGACTAAATGTGCCAACCAAAAGACATAGGGTATCAGAATGGATAAAAAAACAAGACCCATCTATTTGCTGTCTACAAGAGACTCATTTTAGACCTGAGGACACCTTCAGATTGAAAGTGAGGAGATGGAGAACTATCTATCAGGCTACTGGAAGTCAAAAGAAAGACGGAGTAGCCATACTTATATTAGACAAACTAGACTTCAAATTAAAGGCTGTAACAAGAGATGAAGATGGGCATTATATAATCATTACAGGGTCTATCCATCAGGAAGAGCTAACAATTATAAATGTCTATGTGCCAAATACAGGAGCCCCCAAATATATAAAACAATTAATCACAAACATAAGCAACCTTATTGATAAGAATGTGGTAATTGCAGGCGACTTTAATACTCCACTTACAACATTGGATAGATCATCTAGATACAGGATCAATAAAGAAACAGGGACCCTGAATGATACACTGGATCAGATGGACTTGATAGATGTATTTAAAACTCTGCATCCCAAAGCAACAGAGTATACTTTCTTCTCGAGTGCACATGGAACCTTCACCAAGATAGATCACATACTGTGTCACAAAACAGCCCTTCATAAGTATACAAGAATTGAGATCATACCATGTATACTTTCAGACCACAATGCGATGAAGCTTGAAATCAACCACAAGAAAAAGTCTGGAAAACCTCCAAAAGCATGAAGGTTAAAGAACACCTTACTAAAGAATGAATGGGTCAACCAGGCAATTAGAGAAGAAATCTAAAAAATATATGGAAACAAAGGAAAACGAAAATACAACAATCCAAATTCTTTGGGATGCAGCAAAGGCAGTCCTGAGAGGAAAATACATTGCAATCCAGACCTATCTCGAGAAACAAGAAAACTCCCAAATACAAAATCTAACAGCACACCTAAGGGAAATAGAAGCAGAACAGCAAAGACACCCCAAATCCGGCAGAAGAAGAGAAATAATAAAGATCAGAGCAGATATAAACAATATAGAATCTAAAAAACTGTAGAGCAGATAAATGAAACCAAGAGGTGTTTTTTTTTGAAAAAAGAAACAAATTTGATAAACCTCTAGCCAGGCTTCTCAAAAAGAAAAGGGAGATGACCCAAATAGATAAAATCATCAATGAAAATGGAATTATTACAACCAATCCCTCAGAGATATAAGCAATTATCAGGGAATACTATGAAAAAGTATATGCCAACAAACTGGACAACCTGGAAGAAATGGATAAATTCCTAAACACCCATACACTTCCAAAACCCAAACAAGAATAAATAGAAAGCTTGAACAGACCTATAACCAGCAAAGAAATCGAATCAGTTATCAAAAGTCTCCCAACAAATAAGAGTCCAGGACCAGATGGCTTCCCAGAGGAGTTCTACCAGACGTTTAAAGCAGAAATAATACCTATCCTTCTCAAGCTATTCCAAGAAATAGAAAGGGAAGGAAAACTTCCAGACTCATTCTATGAAGCCAGCATTACTTTGATTCCTAAACCAGACAGAGACCCAGTAAAAAAAGAGAACTACAGGCCAAGATCCCTGATGAATATGGATGCAAAAATTCTCAATAAGATACTAGCAAATCGAATTCAATGGCATATAAAAAGAATTATTCACCATGATCAAGTGGGATTCATTCCTGGGTTGCAGGGCTGGTTCAACATTTACAAATCAATCAATGTGATACATCACATTAATAAAAGAAAAGAACCATGTGATCCTGTCAATCGATGCAGAAAAAGCATTTGACAAAATTCAGCATCCTTTCTTAATGAAAACACTCGAGAAAGTCAGGATAGAAGAAACATACTTAAACATCATAAAAGCCCTTTATGAAAAGTCCACAGCTGATATCATCCTCAATGGGGAAAAACTGCGAGCTTTCTCCCTGAGATCAGGAACACAACAGAGATGTCCACTCTCACTGCTGTTGTTTCACATAGTGTTGGAAGTTCTAGCATCAGCAATCAGACAACAAAAGGAAATCAAAGGCATCAAAATTGGCAAAGATGAAGTTAAGCTTTCACTTTTTGCAGATAACATGATACTATACATGGAAAATCCGATAGACTCCACCAAAAGTCTGCTAGAACTGATACATGAATTTAGCAAAGTTTCAGAATACAAAATCAATGTACAGAAATCAGATGCATTCTTATACACTAATAATGAAGCAACAGAAAGACAAATAAAAAACTGAACCCGTTCACAATTGCGCCAAGAATCATAAAATACCTAGGAATAAACCTGACCAAAGATGTAAAAGATCTGTATGCTGAAAACTATAGAAAGCTTATGAAGGAAATTGAAGAAGATATAAAGAAATGGAAAAGCATTCCGTGCTCATGGATTGGAAGAATAAATATTGTCAAAATGTCAATACTACCCAAAACTATCTACACATTCAATGCAATCCCAATCAAAATTGCACCAGCATTCTTCTCGAAGCTAGAACAAGAAATCCTAAAATTTGTATGGAACTACAAAGGCCCTGAATAGCCAAAGAAATTTTGAAGAAGACCAAAGCAGGAGGCATCACAATCCCAGACTTTAGCCTCTACTACAAAGCTGTAATCATCAAGACAGCATGGTATTGGCACAAAAACAGACACATAGACCAATGGAATACAATAGAAAACCCAGAACTAGACCCACAAAAGTATGGCCAACTAATCTTTGACAAAGCAGGAAAGAATATCCAATAGAAAAAAGACAGTCTCTTTTACAAATGGTGCTGGGAGAACTGGACAGCAACATGTGGAAGGATGAAAGTAGAACACTTTCTTACACCATTCACAAAAATAAACTCAAAATGGATAAAGGACCTGAATGTGAGACAGGAAACCATCAAAACCCTAGAGGAGAAAGCAGGAAAAAACCTCTCTGACCTCAGCCGCAGCAATTTCTTACTTGACACATCCCCAAAAGCAAGGGAATTAAAAGCAAAAATGAACTATTGGGACCCCATGAAGATAAAAATCTTCTGCACTGCAAAGGAAACAATCAACAAAACTAAAAGGCAACCAACAGAATGGGAAAGCATATTTGCAAATGACATATCGGACAAAGGGCTAGTATCCAAAATCTATAAAGAGCTCACCAAACTCCACACCCGAAAAACAAATAATCCAGTGAAGAAATGGGCAGAAAACATGAATAGACACTTCTCTAAAGAAGACATCCAGATGGCCAACAGGCACATGAATAGATGCTCAATGTCGCTCCTCATCAGGGAAATACAAATCAAAACCACACTCAGATATCACCTCACACCAGTCAGAGTGGCCCAAATGAACAAAACAGGAGACTATAGATGCTGAAGAGGATGTGGAGAAATGGGAACCCTCTTGCACTGTTGGTGGGAATGAAAACTGGTGCAGCCGCTCTGGAAAACAGTGTGGAGGTTCCTCAAAAAATTAAAAATAGATCTACCCTATGACTCAGCAGTAGCACTGCTAGGAATTTACCTAAGGGATACAGGAGTACTAGTGCACAAGGGCACTTGTACCCCAATGTTTATAGCAGCACTCTCAACAATAACCAAATTATGGAAAGAGACTTAATGTCCATCAACTGATGAATGGATAAAGAAATTGTGCTTTATACACACAATGGAATACTACATGGCAATGAGAAAGAATGAAATATGTCCTTTTGTAGTAACATGGATGGAGCTGGAGAGTGTTATCCTAAGGGAAATAAGTCATACAGAGAAGGACAGATTCCATATGTCTTCGCTCCTTTGTGGATCCTGAGAAACTTAACAGAAGACCATGTGGGAGGGGAAGAAAAAAAATGGTTAGAGAGGGAGAGAGCCAAAACATAAGAGACTGTTAAAAACTGAGAACAAACTGAGGGTTGATGGGGGGTGGGAGGGAGGGGAGGGTGGGGGATGGGTATTGAGGAGGGCACCTTTTGGGATGAGCACTGGGTGTTGTATGGATACCAATTTGGCAATAAATTTTATAAAAAAATGCTTAATTTAAAAAAAAGATGTAAAATAATGGATTTCTGGGTGGAGCTCTCTCCTGAGCTATTTTAGGCATGAGATAAAGTGTAGGGAATCTGAAGTAAAAGGGAAGGGAAGTATGTGTTAGACTAGTTGTGTAAACCATGGGCAGTTTGGGACTGAATGATAATCACTGAGAATTAGAGTGTTCTGGGAATCATATTTCCCTAAATAAACACAGATTCCAGAAACACATGATATCTGAAATTCCCTGGCGGCTCTTTGCCCCTTCCACAACAATCTTGCACATGCAGGCAATCAATAAATATTTACTGAATAGGTGTCTCACATTCTATCAATAGGTGATCCTAAGAATGTCCTGTTTCTCTCAACACTTCATTTCATAAACTCTTGTCTGAAAAAAAAAGTAAAATAAGCATGATAACTTTGAGTGAGAGAGGTTCTTTACTGCATGACATTTATATACTTGGAGTTGAGGTGAAGAATCTATACTTTTTGTTCTTTATATTACTAATCTTTTGAATGTCACATGCACAGTTAGCAGTCAACTGAGATGTTCTATAAGACTTACTTCTTTGGAGAAACACAAATTTAGCAGGACACAGTGTTCCATCTGTTCTGTGAAGAAGAATATTGGTAGACACTCAAGTGGTACAACCAAAGGCTCTAAAGCATTGAGCCAAGAATGTACTCTGGATCTTTCAGAAGAGCAGTCTAAGTTCTTGGACATCCATTTATTTCCGTTCACAGAAACCATCTCCTCTTGAAATTTCATTTTCCTGAGATGTCAGTAAAAGCAACTACTATTTTGGCCTTCTGTGAGACTATCGCCTCCCCCCCCCCTTTTTAAAAATAACCTTGTTTTCTATTGAAAAGTTTCTGGTGTTTTGTTTTGTTTACTTTTTGCTCATCATTAATTTATTCATTCACTCAGTGGTTTGACTGGCATATATTGACTATCAAGATGATATGTATCAGGGAGAGCCAATGAATAAAACAGTCATTCTCTTCAGTGGTACTGGAGTAGACAAGCGGTCAGTGCATCTGTGAGGAATAACTGCTAGAGGAGCACAGAGGATAAATAATTATATCCAATGTGGGGAAATCACACATAGCTTTGCAAAACTTCAGATAATCCCAAACTATAGGACATTCATCAAAATAAATGATGAATGCTCATTACAGATGTCAAGGGCATGAAGAGAAAGACTATGGAACCATCACAGTTTTCAGAAGATCAAAGAAACACAACAATTACATGTAAAGTGAGATATTGGATTGGACCCAAGAAGAGGAAAAAAAGACACCTGTGGAAAGACTAGCAACCCAGGGAAAATTCAAATTCATTCTTAGTTTATTTAATGGTATTGCACCAACATGAATATCTTGGTTTTGATACGTGTACTACGGTTAGGTAAGATTTTTGGCATTAAGGAAAGATGGGGAAATAGTACAGGGACTCTGTATTACTTTTGCATGGTCCTATATATCTAAAATTATTTTAAAATATAAGTTAAAAATCTGGATAGCTTCACAGAGAGGTGTTATTTAAATGGGTCTTTAGAGAAAAGAATTTCAGAGACAGCGATGAAGGAAAAAGAGATCAAGAAGAGCGATAAAATAGCATGTTTTTAAAAAGGCCAAGTTAGCTACGGCTGCTCTGTCGGTATGTGGAAGGAGGAATTAGAGTTAGCAGTGTAAAATAACACAGAGACCGTAAAGATTTCTGGTGAGAGAGATGTCAGAAGTTATTCCTGAGCATAGAAGTAACATTATTGACAATATCATTTAAAAACAGAGGGATAGTTGGAAGGTGCGTGTTAAACAGGGGCAGAAGGGTAGTCAATAAGACCAGAAAGTCAGCTGCTGAGATAATTAGGAGAGAAAAGTTCATGTCTTTCAACCAGGATCATGGTTGGAGGCAAGGCAAAGATTTGAGAGCCATTCTTCAAGGGTGTGGTGAATGGGCAAGAGGACTTATATGACCCAGTGTTCATCCTACTCAGCGCCACTGTTTTCTGGTAATTATGTATGCTTCATTGATGATGTAAAGGGACAAGAGCTTGGCCAATGGAAGATATTAATTCAGATAAGGAGTCTACAGTCCACTCTTTTCATTCTCCTTCTTTGGGCGGACAATCTAGAGCAAAGAAGTCCTCAGGCCACCAAAAGAGGCTTCTTGACCATCAATTTACTCTTTACCAAGCTTCACATTAGTTAATAATGAATGAATCAGCTTCATATGTAGATGATTTCTCTTAGTTTGACATGTGTATTTAACATTTTTAAAGGGGAAGGTCTTTACAAAATGTGTTTGGGGTTTTGTTCAGCTGAAAACACTTTGGAAATTGTTGGAAAATAAGGGAATGTCCTCAGGCTCTTCAGTCCTGTTTGTTTTGCTATCTGAATTTTTGGAGTATGACTATCTTTTTAAAGTCTAGAGTTTTCCAGACTTCAGGATTGAGTCCAACATTGCATTCCCAGAGGGCACTGGTGAACTATCAGAATGTCTAGCAAGGGAGGGCTCCTGGAGACCACCCTCACTTGACTGCTCTGATAGTGCTGAAATCAGGGTCTGGATTAGATTTCTTGGTCTTATACACTTCTCTTGAAGTTGCCTTCTAATCAACAGGGCAGGCAGACAAAGATGGTAGCTTAGTGTCTTCAAAATTCTGAGAGTTAAGTTATCAGGTCAACATGGAAAATTCAAAAGCACCTTAAAGACAAATGATTTCTAAGTTTAAGAATTAGGAAGAACTATTGATGTGATGAATCACATTAATTGTTTTGCAGATATTGAACCAGCCCTGCATCCCAGGTAAAAATCCCACTTGGTCATGGTGAATAATTTGTTTTTAATGTATTGTTGGATCTGGTTGGCTAATATCTTGTTGAGAATTTTTGCGTCTATATTCATCAGGGAAATTGGTCTATACTTCTCCTTTTTAGTGTGATCTCTGTCTGGTTTTGGAATCAAGGTAATGCTGGCTTCATAGAAAGAGTTTGAAACTTTTCCCTCCATTTCTATTTTTGGAACAGTTTCAAGAGAATAGGTGTTAACTCTTCCTTAAATGTTTGGTAGAATTCCCCTGGAAAGCCATCTGGCCCTGGACTCTTGTTTTTTGGCAGAGTTTTGACTACTAATTCGATTTCCTTACTGGTTATTCATCTGTTCAAATTTTCAATTTCTTCCTGTTTCAGTTTTGGTAGTGTATATGTTTCTAAGAATTTGTCCATTTCTTCCAGATTACCCATTTTATTGTCATATAATTGCTCATAATATTCTCTTATTATTGTTTTTATTTCTGTTGTATTGGTTGTGATCTCTCCTCTTTCTTTATTTTATTTCTTTGGGTCCTTTCCTTTTTCTTTTTGATCAAACTGGCTAATGGTTTCTCAATTTTGTTAATTCTTTCAAAGAACCATCTTCTGGTTTCATTGATCTGTTTTACTGGGGGTTTTTTTTGTTTGTTTGTTTCTTTTTTTAATTTATTTTATTTTATTTTTTAATTTTTTTTTCAACGTTTATTTATTTTTGGGGGGACAGAGAGAGACAGAGCATGAACGGGCGAGGGGCAGAGAGAGAGGGAGACACAGAATCGGAAACAGGCTCCAGGCTCCAAGCCATCAGCCCAGAGCCTGACGCGGGGCTCAAACTCACAGACCGCGAGATCGTGACCTGGCTGAAGTCGGACGCTTAACCGACTGCGCCACCCAGGCGCCCCTGTTTGTTTGTTTTAATAGCATTAATTTCTGTTTTAATCTTTATTATTTCCTGTCTTCTGGTGGTTTTGGGTTTTATTTGCTGTTCTTTTTCCAGCTCCTTAAGGCATTAAGTTAGGTTGTGTATCTGAGATCTTCCTTCGTTAGGAAGGCCTGGATTGTTATGCAGAGAAAGCATTTGACAAAATACAGCATCCTTTCTTGATAAAAACCCTCAAGAAAGTCAGGATAGAAGGATCATACCTCAAGAGCATAAAAGCCATATATGAAAGACCCAATGCTAATACCATCCTCAAGGGGAAAAACTGAGAGCTTTCCCCCTAAGGTCAGGAACAAGACAGGGATGTCCACTCTCACCACTGTTATTCAACATAGTATTGGAAGTCTTAGCCTCTGCAATCAGACAACACAAAGAAATAAAAGGCATCCAAATCGGCCATGAGGAGATCAAACTTTCACTCTTTGCAGATGACATGATATTCTATATGGAAAGCCCAAAAGATTCTACCAAAAAACTGCTAGAACTGATTCATGAATTCAGCAAAGTTGCAGGATATAAAATCAATGCACAGAAATCAGTTGCATTACTACACAGCAACAATGAAGTGACAGAAAGAGAAATCAAGGAATCAATCCAATTTACACTTGCACAAAAAACCATAAAATACCTAGGAAAAAATCTAACCAAAGAGGTGAAAAATCTATACACTGAAAACTATAGAAAGCTTATGAAAGAAATTGAAGAAGACATAAAAAAAATGGAAAAAGATTCCATGCTCCTGGATAGGATGAAGAAATATTGTTAAAATGTCAATACTACCCAAAGCAATCTACATATTCAATGCAATCCCTATGAAAGTAACACCAGCATTCTTCACAAAGCTAGAAGAAATAATCCTAAAATTTGTATGGAACTATAAAAGATCCTGAATAGCCATAACAATCTTGAAAAAGAAAACCAAAGCAGGAGGCATCACAATCCCAGACTTCAAGCTATACTACAAAGCTGTAATCATCAAAACAGTATGGTACTGGCACAAGAACAGACACTCAGATCAATTGAATAGAATAGGAAACCCAGAAATGGACCCACAAACATATGGCCAACTAATCTTTGACAAAGCAGGGAAGAATATCCAATGGAATAAAGACAGTCTCTTCAGCAAGTGGTGCTGGGAAAACTGGACAGTGACATGCAGAAGAATGAACCTGGACCACTTCTTACACCATACACAAAATAAACTCAAAATGGGTGAAAGACCTAAATGTAAGACATGAATCCATCAAAATCCTTGAGGAGAAAGCAGGCAAAAACCTCTTTGATCTTGCCCATAGCAACTTCTTTCTCAACACGTCTCCAGAAGCAAGGGAAACAAAAGCAAAAATGAACTAGTGGGACCTCATCAAAATAAAAAGCTTCTGCACAGTGAAAGAAACAATCAGCAGAACTAAAAGGCAATCGACAGAATGGGAGAAGATATTTGCAAATGACGTATCAGATAAAGGGTTAGTATCCAAAATCCATAAAGATCTTATCAAACTCAACACCCCAAAAACAAATAATCCAGTGAATAAACAGGTGAAAGACATGAATAGACACTTCTCCAAGGAAGATATCCAGATGGCCAACCAACACATGAAAAAAATGCTCAACATCAGTCATCATCAGGCACAACATTAACAACTCAGGCAACAGACGTTGGCAAGGATGCGGAGGAAGAGGATCTCTTTTGCATTGTTAGTGGGAATGCAAGCTGGTGCAGCCAATCTGGAAAACAGTATGGAGGTTCCTCAAGAAAATAAAAATAGAATTACCCTATGACCCAACAATCACACTACTAGGCATTTATCCACGGGATGCAGGTATGCTGCTTCAAAGGGAAACATGCAC